>NW_026947509.1:25715766-25970766 GCF_034190915.1 Cavia porcellus | reverse complement strand
AACTTTCTCGTGCCTGTGAACCCCTCCAAAAGATCATTGTGAGCAGGGCCACCACTGGGCTAGCCGGCTTCCTGTCCTTGTCTTGGTTGCTGAGATGATGCGTTTTCCTGAGATTTTGGTGCACCGTAAGGGCAGGAATGAAAGAATTTCATATATTCTGGCGCAGAACAGACCTCTGAGCCATAAGGGCGCGCTGCCAAAGCATGGTGCCTCCGTTTCCACGGTGCTAACATCCAGAGGAGGAGGTGAGAGATCCACTTTGGTTTTGTTCTGAGTCCACAGCATCAAATCAAATCCTTAAATTTGCTTTCTTTGTTGTTTTTTGTTGTTGTGAATGTCTTTCTCAAAATCCAGGGTAAAAGAATAAATGAAAAAAAGGCACATTGGAGGGAAAGATTTTAAGGCATACACACATTTACACATCTTTGCTATAAAAATAATAATTTTTATTTTAAATTTGTGTTTTCAGTTTTTTTGAAAACTCGTTTACATAATCTGGTAAACAAGAACTAAAAATATATTTTTCTGTGAAAGAATTGGTACCTATTTACTACAAATAGAAGGATTAGGAAAAAGCACTCATCTGTACAAGCTCCAAGAGTGTACCAAGTCGGTTTAGTGAGAATCGGGTATCCTGTCATGGGCCTGCTTACACACTATTTTGTAATGTTTGCATTTGTTTAATCTCACAATGTTTGTCAGCAATCTGTAAGCTTAAAATGCATTGCCTCTTTTGACTTTCATGTTACGTAAATATACTGCTTCTGGCGCTCTCCCCATCACTCACCCCAAAATGAAGAACCAGTTCTGCCTTTGCCTATCTAACTGCACAGCATAACACGGGGGGTTTTTTTTTGTTTGTTTGTTTTTGTTTTTGTCCTAAAGGGCAATAAACATGAGTATGTCAAACCCATGTTTATTCTTTAGACTTTTTATAATAAAATATTAATTTTAGTTTTATGAGTTATATTAAACAATGAATGCTTCACAGGAAAAAATCACAAAAATAAAGTGTTGGATTTTTAATACTGAGTTTTTATAAAAAAGCATCAAATTTTTCAACATTGATTGACTTTTGGTGTACAGAGTCTAAAAAAGGACCACAGAAATAAATTCCTATAGGAATTACTATAATAGCACCCTACAAAACAAACAATCTCTACTTCAATGATCACACCCAAGGCAGGCTTCACACATGAAGGACATCTGCATGTCTCGCTAACAGCGTATGTGCTTAGCTTTGCTTTCCTGTGTGGCAGGCCATTTTTGTCACCTCTCTTGCTATTTTGCCAGAAGCTTCCTACTATGTTGTACAAGGTGCACTTAGCAGGGGAAAAATGGTATCTGTAAAATAAAATATTGCATGCATAATGAGTGCTTAGAATGGACATCAACATTTTCACATGTATACTTGCTTACAAAACCTAAGAAATAACATCAGAAATAGAAACCTACACGAGTTGCAATGTAAACACAAAAGTTCTCCCGGCCCAGGACTGGCCATGGTTCACTGTGGCTGACGTGTCTGAGCCTGGGACACCTCAAAAGCCCTTTTTGCTGGCATACCAGACTGGAGAGCATTGTCAAAGCTGGGGCTCTTCCAGGTGTCCTGGTCCATGTGGAATATTTTTCCCTCCTAGTTGGCATCCTAAAAGGACATTATAAGAGCATTCAAAATTACTTATTTTTTCTGTTTTTCTACATATCTCCTATTTCCTCTCAACTTTTCATTTTGAAAAGCTTTAATCCTTGAAGTCGGAAGCACTGATTGAATACAGGGAGTCAGGTCCACCGGTTAGTAGAGGAGCTTCAGCCAAGGGCACGAGAGTGATCCTTTTTTAAGACAAGGAACTCTGTCAGTTTGAGAACTGAACCTGCAGCACTGCAGGGTCAAATGGAACTCTGCCGCAATGACCAGGTTTCTTCTTGTTGACTGGTTCCTTTTATTGTCCAGTCTGGCATTAAAGAGGATCAAAGAAGGTCATTTCCATCTTAAGAGATGCTCTTAAGAGGTAAAAGTTGAGGTTTGGGGGTTTAGCTTAGTGGTATAAACTTCTACCTCATAAGTGTGAGGTTATGAGTTTGATCCCTGGCACTGGAAGGAAAGAACAGAGGGGTATTTATATAATATTTTAACCAAGTCAGTTTTATAGCATATAAATATACATGTAAATATGTAATGTAGCAGAGAGACATAAACGTGACTGAATAATCCCATCTGAAGATTTCATCAAAACCTCAACAAGAGGTTTACTGGAACCCTGAGCCAAGAAAACAAGAGGTTTACAGGGACCCTGGCCTGTTGGCTGGCTGTTACATACCAGACCTCCCATTCATCTCCACAGCCTATTCAAATAATAAAAACCCTCCGATCCTTTTCTCTTTCAAACGGTTGCCTCCTTCACTTACACACTGAAGTGACAGCACATGATTTCTAGAAATCTTTCCAACTTCAGAGTAACACTCACTTTTCCACCTCTGACCCTGGTGGACTTGGTGTCGGATTCAGTAAGCCCACGTGGGCCACCTCCCCGACTCCCGAATTTCCTCCAAAAGTTTGAAAACACAGAGAAATATCTTAGAAGTCATTTGCTCAGTGAGAGGCTGGTGACAGACAATTTGACTCTCTCTGTCCAAGCGACCAGGCAGGCCAGGCCACTGACAGCAGCTGGGCTCCAGCCAGACGGTGCCCGCGGGCCTAGGGTGCTGGCGGGCTGCGAGTGCGAGTCTCCCTCCTGCTCCTGCGGACACAGCTGCATCCAGGCCGAGGGATGAGCGCCCAGCTGTGCCCTGCCCCCCACTCCACCCCACCCCTCCCTACCCCACCCCTCCCGGCCGCCCGCGAGTGGGAATGCAGGGGAGGACGGCAGGGGGCGACGAAAAGCCCAGAGGAGGCTCCGACGCGGTGGGGGAGGGCGGACTGGCGGGCGCGGACGCAGGGCAGCGGGATGCCGACCTGTGACCCCCACCGCTTTGGTGCCTCGGTCCTGCAGCAATCCCGTGCTTCTCAGCCCTCCTTCTAAGCTGCTTTCTAGAACTCCTCTCCTCACCCCAGCAGCGAGGCCCACGGACTAGAAAGTGAAAACCTACTTTGTCCCTTTGCGTCCACTCTTGACCCTCGCCCCCGACCAGCAGGGCTTGGAGAGACTTGGAAAGGCCTTGGCCAAGGAGGGCACGAGGCGTGACAGGAGTGTGGGTGTTGGAGCGATGGTGGTCGAGGATCGTGGGAAAGGGCCAAGCACACAGACATGCACCAGCCAGGACTTGTGCCAGTGGGTTCCGCCGGCAGGAGACTGATTCTCATTCTGGAAGCGGGCATCGCATCCGAAGCTGCTCCAAACGCACCTTCTCTTCCTTTGGACGGAAGGGACCGCCGGGTCCGGGCCCGGGGTGTTCTCGCTCCCTCGGTATCGGTGGCGGGAAAGGCGTCCAGCGCTACCTCCCCAGGCAGGCCCAGGGAGCGCCAGAGGCCGCTCGGCTCCTCAGCAGGGAGACCGGCGGATAAGCCCAGCTTCGCAGCGCTGAGCCTGCAGAAGACCGCAGGCTCGCCGGAACTGTGCAGGAACCGGACCTGAGCTTCCGTCCCACAGCACGCCGCAAGATCCCCACCCAGACTTAAAAACCAGCGAGGAGTTCTGTTTCTTTCATCTTCCCTCATAATCTGCAATAAGTCTCTGAGAGATTTCCCCCTTTATGTGTGTTACTGCTTACATTAAGGAAAAAGATAGAGATCTTCCAAAAACATTGCAGCTAGTAATTGTTGATTACTTGTCCCAGTGTGGAGAAAAAATCAGAAAGATTCTACACAGGATACTGATTTTTTTTTTTTTTTTTTTTTTTTTTTTGGAAACAGCAAAATACTGCAATGGAAATGCACATGCCGGAGTGAGCTGTGGGTATAGAGGGGTTGAGGCAAGGAGGGGCTTTTAATTACAAGAGGAGGAGGGCGTCAGGTATCTGAAGCAACATTCAGAAAAGTAACACCAGTCATTGGTTCCAGAGGTACCAGTAGGGGTGCGCAGGCGTTTGCTAGGCAGAAATCCTCGCAGAAGTCCTTTTTGTACAAAATTGTGGTGGCCCCTATAGAATCCTGTGTTACTGGCAGTCTTGTGACAGTGACCTCCAGACAATCATGCTTAAGAATATTTCCTTCATAACCTCCAGGTTTTATTTTTGCTAGGGTTGATGCAGGACACTCCATTTTGATTTTGAAACGTCTTCTTGCCCACTTCTCATGAAGTGTAAAGATACGATAATTCAATCCACTCTCTGGACTTTGCTCAGATCTTTAGAGATAAGCAAAGACTGCTGTACTTCCAATGGAAAAAAATTCAGGTTTTGTGTGTAGACAGTAGGGCAAAATGCTGGAAAATTGTAGTTACAAGCTCGTTTCCATCACGTGGTAGTGTGGCCGAGCGGTCTAAGGCGCTGGATTTAGGCTCCAGTCTCTTCGGGGACGTGGGTTCGAATCCCACCACTGCCAGCAGTGTGTTTTAATCTAGTGGCTATTCTGGATTATTCAACGGTGAAATAAAAGACATTCTTACACCTTAAGGATCACATCACTTGAAATTTTCTCTTCTTATCAAAGTCAAGTTTTTTCTCTTATCAGACCCCAAAACTCTTCAAGGCTTATTAACTGACTCCATGTCAGACTGCTGTGAGGCTCAGGGGATGCACTGTGAGTGTTGGTTCAGCCCCTCTGCTGCTCCTCACCTGGAGACTGTTCTGGCTCTGAAACACCAGCTGTGTAAATTGTAGCCCAGTGAGGGAAAGAGGAGTCTTTGTACTTAAGTAACATCTGCTCAGAAGGGCTTTTCCAAGACTGGGAATTTAGTTCAGTGGTGTAAGTACCGGCCTGGCAAGAGCCACGTTGTGAGTTTGATCTCTGGTACAAACAAAAGGAAAAAGAAAGGCTTCTCCATACAGGACAAGATCTAAGGTGGTTCCCAAAGCAGAAGGGAAAATGTAACTCTATACCCACCCTACCTGTAAAAGAAGGGTAGGTTCACTGACTTTTGTCTGTTCTGAAACAGGTAGAAAGAGATTTTACTACTCAAAACATTTAGAAATAGGTAAAGTTTAGGTCCTCGATAGAGGCGTGCTGCCCTGGAACCAGGAACTCTTATGTTTCTCTTGAAAGGGTGGAAACTTATGGAAAACATAACACTGCTGTTGTGGTCCCTCCTTCATAGTTTCCTTACGACCTCATTCTTTTCTCCACAGGCAGTTGTTCCATCTTGTGTGCTTATTTTTCTTTCTTCCTGACACTTAATTCTGTACATTATCCTAAGATATACTAAATATTTGCATTTCTATTCATCTCCCAATGATTCCCAGAAACCTAATCTTTCTAGTTTAAGGTTTGTATAGGCCTAGAGAACGTCCTCTGACAGGGCATCATCTTCCTCAAAAAACAGTAACCCCGAAGCTTCTCCCTCCCTTCCAACCACTGCTTCTCAGTCAGGCCCTTTGCTGGGCTTTCCACACTCTCCAGTCACAACTGGAGCGCTCTCTCGGCCCTCAAGAGCCCCACCTTGGAGTGTTTTCATTCATACTGGTTTATCCCCTTGCTTCTTCTGCCCGAGACCGCTGTCTGTCCCACAGTCCCAGTCAGTTCCATTCCCTTTGTGATGGGAGGATGCTGGCTGGCTTTGTCGCCATTCCCACTTACCTTTCACTGCGCCCTGACTTTTCTCTGTCTGCATCACTTCTGCAAGCACCAAACTAATCCTGCACCTCTGTCCTTTCCTCTGTCCCCTTTCCTTATTCTGCATGACACCCCCTGCCACTCCTCCAGCTGCACCCCTGCCATGTCCCTTCCCCACTCTTCCTGTCACCTCTCCCAAGACTGTTGCCATCCCAGTACATACACGTATCCCTAAGAATATATCAATATTTCTGTCAAATTCAAGCTCAGTATCCTTTTCAATCTCTCTTCACCATCCTGATCACTCCTTTTTGTGGCCCTAACTGTGCCCCCAAGTTGTTTTTTGAATGTTTAGTAGGAATGTCACTATATCAACACACAGCATTATCCATTTAGTTCCTTCAACCAAACTAAGAGCTGCTTTTATTATCCTTTTTTTAAAAATTGATAGATCTTATTTTTAAAGAGTAGCTTCAAGTTTACAATAAAATAGAGTCAAGACTTGTGCCAGTATTGTTCACATGATTGAATGCAGATGTCTTGTGCACTGGGCGAATGATTTGGGGATGACAATATACACTGTTTGTACCATTGTTGCCCCCTATTGATATGTTCTGAAATTTTGGGTTTTTTTTTTTTTTTCTTTTTCTCCTTGAAATAAAAGGGATTTGAAAAAAAGAATTGAATAGGAAGCGCGCGTTTCCACCCACTCCAGAACACACAACCTCTCTCACTTGTCCAATGGTTTCAACCAGTACTGCTGCATCACTAGTGACCAGTTATCACTGGCACACCCTTATTAGCCAAAGTTCACTCTTAGTGCTGTGAATTCTGTGGCTGGACACGTTTGACGTAGTGCGTCCACTGTTACCATATCACACAAAGCCTTCAGTTTCACAGCCTTCAGCTCCTCTGTCCACCTTCCTCCGCTCCTCACTCCTGAAAACTGCTAATTTATTTCACTATCTTTGCAATTTTGCCTTTTCCAGAACGTCATATAGTGGGAATCTCACAGAGTAGCCTGTCACATTGGCTTCTTTCACTTGCTAATATTCATTTAAATTTATCTTCATGTCTGTTAAGGGCTTGGTAATTCATTTCTGTTTTGCAGCTGAATATTCTTCAGTTGTTTGGATGTAGCATAGTTTTTTCATATGTTTGTCTACAAAAGGATTCCTTGGTGTTTTTCAAATTTTAGCAACTCTGAATAAAGCCACTATAAAGCTTGCTGTGCAGGTTTTGCATTTGAACAAATGCCTAGGGATGTGATCACTGAATGGCATGGGAAATAGTCTTGCTTTTGTAAGAAACCGTGAAACTGCTTTCCATAATGAAATAGTATATTTTTAAGCTTCCTTTTGTAAAATAAAAAACTTTCCCAATGTACCATATGCAGGTGATATATTTAGAGAAATGCAAAATAAATGTACAATACAATCAATCAGCCACATATTTTCTTTGCTCGTTTTTAAATGATAAATTTCTAGAAGCAGAAAAAAGAATACTAGGTCAAATACAATGCCTAGCTGTAATAGTAACTTCCTGTAGGAATGTCCTTGTCACTTAATGTTGTCACTAAATACTTCCTAAGTGGTGGGAAAATAATGTTCCCTCACTTTAATTAGTATTTTTTTCTTGTTAATGAAGGAAGATTTTATGGGTACATAGTTGACCTTTGCACGGGCAATTTTCTGTGTGATTTACAGCTTTCTGGAATATTTCTCCTTAAACATGGACTTGGCATATGAATTATTTACTGTAATGAAAAAGTGTCAGCACGAGGATAAAGGACGTTGCTCGAGTCCAAATAATGGAAACCAGTCTGCAAGATTAGAAATTGAAATGTTCAGATCTGGAGCAAGGATTATTAATTTACATCTCGTGAGTAAATTGAATTACACAGACTGCAGCGTCGCGGTCCCACATCAAAAGCACACAGCCAGGCACATCAGCCAAGCCTGTAGCTGACTCAGGTTTGCTGTGAGTTCAGCGGCCAACCTAGAATACAACCTAGGCTACACAGGGAGCTCAAGGCTAGCACGAATTGCATAGCAAGACACTGTCTCAAAATAAATAAATAACACAAAATTTAAATTTGTGGTCAGCGAAAAACAATTATTTCAAGTCTGAAAATAGATTTAAATACAAGTATTTCACAGTGAAAGAAAGCAAGTTTCAAGCACTTGGGAAGGACACACCTTTCACAATGCTCCTTTCCAGCTGGGAATCTGCCTGGCAACCTCAGGATGAGGACTGACGACACCTCCACAGTTCCCTACCCTACCAGTCTAACTACCGGGAGAGGGTGCCGTGGGGAGCTGTTGATGTGGCTTCTTTGTCACCGAGAAGCCTGCTTTTTTGGTCCTGTGCTTGAGGGCTGGGCTCAGATTCGGACTGTCAGGCTTTCCAGAAAGGTAAATCTATAGGAAGCCAACTCCCGGGAGCGCCCTTAAGAAGAATTCTGAGTCCAAGGAGTCAAGGGTGGAAACGAAGCAAACCTTCCTGGATTAGAAGCACCGTGCAGCTTTTGGACTATGCTGCCTCAGAGAAATCCGCAAATTCATTTTCACGCCAAAAGCCCCAGAGAAACTTTGGCGCCAGGCAGATGAAAGCAGGAAATACGCAGGACTCCAGGAGCCTGGTTTCGCAACACAAGGGCAAGGGCTCCACTACTGTGAGTTTTCTCCATGGTGCGTGAGCACCCAGCTTTCCCTTCATTTACTTAAGGGTGTGAAGATCTCCGGACCGATCAGAGAAGCTTCGACTCTAAGTCCTTCTCAAACTTTCAGGAAAATACATAAAAGTCATTCTTTACGACCATAGGTAAAATAAAAGCAAACCCTTAAAAAAAGTAGAGAACAGGCCCTAGCGAGATTTGAACTCATGACCCCTGGTTTATAAGACCAGTGCTCTAACCCCTGAGCTACAGGGCCAAGCCACAGCACTTCTGTTACAGTGCTTATTCTGTTAGTTTATAAAAAAAACTAGACTGCCTTATTATTTAAACATATAATTACAATAGAAAATAATTTGTTTTGAAGTCAAATTCAGCTACAATTTCTTGAAACAGAAGCAGGCTAAAAAAGACTAGGCCTTTCTTTGGTCCTTCTGTGCCCTTTTTCCTAGCCTTGGAAGGGTGGCAGTTTCTCTCTGGGCCTCTGGAGTCTTCTAGGCTCCCAATTTGGGATCTAAAACAAATAGAAAATGATGTTGCATAGGGAAGTTAGAGAGTCCCTTCCCCCTTTGCTCCTCTGGTCTGGCCTGGCCTGGAGACTGGTGCCTAGTCCATGAGTTCAGTGTTCATTCAACAACTCTTTTTCCAGCTTTCTCTGATAAGTCAGAAGGTACACAACTCCGGGGAGGCACTGTGACAGAGGCAGGTGCTGCTTGGGCCTAGGGATGTTAAAGCAACAGCCCAGATACTTGTTTCTTAAGCAGGAGGGACTGCAAAGTGAGGACCAGCCCTGTGTATCACGCCCACCCATAGTCTTTTGGGTAGTTCAGTAATGGATTCTGAAGATGGTGGTCCTGGAAGTGACCACCTTTCCTCTGATGGCACCGCCTGTGCTCCCTTGATAATCAAATAAAGCTGAAAAGAAGTTGCAAGCACACACTTACACAGCTCGAGGTGGCATATCTGAGTGGACTAACAATTAGTCCCTGGGGTTCCAGGTCTTCTCCTGCTAGTTCCACGAAGATGACAATCCTTATTTTTCCTGGGTTTTCTGATTCCAGGCCACCAGAGAGGCTGGCCCTAACTGAAGTACTGTACTAAGACCCTTCGGATTGATATCTTGCTTAGCCTAGTACTTGAAATGAAAAAAAAAAATGTTCTTTCTTAAATCTTTGGAACACTGTGGCTTTCCAAACAAAACTGTTAATGACAGAGGAGTCCACAGGAAATCACTGTGCTTAGGAAAACAATCAGAATCCTTCACTGGGCTACAAGTTACCATATAAATGAACACTGATTAAGAGTAAAAACATTCTAGGGCTGGCTGCTTCGTCTAGTGGTATCAGCGTGGCTTTGAATGTGAGAGGTCCTGAATTCAATGCTTATGTTTTTAGTCCTGTCTGCATCAGTGGGTCGGGTGCTGGGTCATTCTTTCCTTGCCGCTTGGAGTGAGGCAGTGACGGGGAACCCTTCTCATTAGTTCCTGCTGAAAAGACAGGTAGCTAGAATCATGAAGCTCACTTGTGGAGGTGCCGATCCTGGATACAAAGCTGCATCACTGGGTGGCCCCAGAACTTAAAAGACATAGCCTATTCTGTTCAGAGGGAGTTTAACTGAATTATTTCCTAGAGGTATTTTTCTAAACACAATGAAACAAATTGATTGTCATTTTTGTCTGGCAAAAATCCATTAGACCTTTGAGTTCCCTTCCTTCCTTCCTTCCTTCCTTCCTTCCTTCCTTCCTTCCTTCCTTCCTTCCTTCCTTTTTGTTAAGTTCTTATCTTATTTTAGTATCAGAGTATTGCTAGCGTCCAGGAATGAGTTTGGCAGTGAATCTTCTCTTTCAGCTTCGTGGAAGAGTTTGAAAAGTACTGACATTAGATCTTCCCTAAAGTTCTGTAGAATTCTGCAGTGAATTCATCAGGTTCCTGGTTTTGCTTAGCAGGGTTTTTATTACCGTTTCTATCTTATTGTCTATTTTTTTGTCTATAGAATAGAGTTCTTTAAGGAAGGACTACCGAACTTGTCTGTTCCAGGAAATACTCAGAAATTCAGCCAGCAGAGCTATGGCTGTACAACCTTAGCTAGAGTCATTACATTGTGTTTTTCTCACTCTTGAGAAATAACTCTGACATTTTTCTACCATTGTAGGCTTCCAATATTTTGCTGAAAGTATTGTCAAGAAATCGATAGTGAGCATTGCTATTTGACACTGTTTCATATCTCTTTCCTTGCAAAGCATCAGAGATTTAATGTTCCAGATTACCAGGTACTTTTCTGAGTGACATAAAAACAAACTCAAATTTGACCATATCTGTGTCTTCAAGGGATTTGCAATCTAATGATCAAACAGGAAAATCAGTACAGCTAATATTTTTACAAGAGCAAGTATGAGGTAAGAATCAAAACCGTGGAACTACTATAGTGATAATAAACAAGTTACGATAAGAATTAGCCCTTACATAATTGTGGTAGCTAGAAAGGATGTCTATGTAAGATTCTTGCTTCTATAAGTGGTGTTAATCCCAAGTCTCTAGCTCAGCAGGGTGATCATTTGGAAAGGAAATCTGGACATGAACTGAAGTCACAAACAGAAATGGAAAAGGCAAATTGGAATCTCTACCATTCTTTCAGCATCTCCAGCTTTGTGAAAGTGAATGAACTGCAAGAAAAGCTGTCACCTCTTATCATGGAACTACCTGTGCACCTGTCCCAAGAGCTGGAGGAGAGAAAAGAGTTTTGGGTCCTGTTCCAGCCCCTGCCAACCAGTGAGATCATCATGCTGTTAAATTCCCTCTAAACCACCCATGCTTTCCAAATATCACTGCAGATTTCTCCATATAGCTCCATATAGAAAATCTAAATCAATACAGAAAGGAAAATTCTACACAATATAAGAATGAATTGGTCTGGTGCTTTGTTTTCTGATTTATGTAACCAGTAATGATCCACTGCATTTGCTGAGACAAAGAGCTGGGAAAGTGACCACGGTTGGTGATGGGAAGCAGAGGAATGATGAGTTCGATCGTGCACATGTTGAGCTGGAGGCATCCCTGTGGGGGTGTTACGTAAACAGTCTCTTCTATACATTTGGAACTCAGATATTAGGCCTGAAGATATAAACATGGCAGTCATCAGTATTTAGTTATTAAAACTGTGCTATTAGGCAGGCATGCTGCCTATAATTCCAGTACTTGCAAGGCCACATCAGGAAGATAAAGAGTTTGAGGCCAATCTGAGCTTCATAGCTAGATCCTGTCTCAAAAAACCAGAAACAAAACAGAACAAAAAATCAGTAACTGTGGTTTGGATGAAATGTCCTAGAAAGTATAAGGACAGAATAAAGAAGAAGCCTCTAGTGTTATACCTCAAGATGTTCTATTATTTAATAACTTTATTGAGGGAGCTATACTTGCAAGAGAAAACAAAGACAAAACAAAAAGAAAGCAACTGAAAATGAAGGAAAATCAAACATGTGTGGTTCCAGGGGGAATAAAAAGACAAGAATATTCTAAGAATGTTCTGTTTCAAATAAGACTATTTGTCTTCTTGTTTATTACAGTGGCATTTGTCTTAAAATTCTTGATTTGCATAAACAATTAGAAGGTTTAACTGGGACTCATAATCAAAAGAGAGGGTACACACAGGTATCTCTATCTACATACTGGATTAAAGTTACAGATGCCCTTCCAAACAAAAATGGATGTGTGTTCAAACATACAATTTAGGTACCAATGGACTTACAAATTTTCTGAAACATATCCTTAGCTTCTCTAAGTGACCAAAAATACTTATAGGTTAGAAGGTCTTATGAAATGATGATCATGATATATAAAATATTACTGGTTCTTCTCAGCTATGATGTAGGATCAATAAATTTTGCCTTAAACAGAAGGGGGATAGGCCTGATACCTTCGAAGTTCATTAATGGTTCCAGAATTCAGTTTTTTGGTGATGTCCATGGCGATGATGATGGGAAAAGTGACCCAGAAGCTATCTGAACCTCAGACTTGTTGCTGAGTTCCTCCACCTTCACTCTGCCATTTTCTTAAGGAAGTTTTCAGCAAGTGAGAGGCTACGTAAAAAGCCCGCTACCAACTTCCTGAACACATCTTTCAAAGCTTCCTTGACTTGCTTGTTGCGTAAGGCATAGATGAACGGGTTCAGCAGTGGTGTTACAAATGTTGTTATCATTGTCACTGCCCAGTTAGTGTCCACAGAGCCACTCTGTGATGGTCGCACGTAGAGAAAAATGGCGCTTCCATAGAAGAGGGTCACCACCATCAAGTGGGATGTGCAGGTGGAGAAGGCTTTCTGGCGGCCTGAAGCAGAGGGAATGCGTAGGACAGCCAGGATTATGTGGCCATAGGATGCAGCAGTAATTGTCAGTGATGATATGATAACAAGGGAGGCCAGGATGAAGTCAGTTTCCTCCAGCTTCTTGGTGTTGGTGCATGCCAGCTGGAGCAGTGGGCCGCTGTCACAGAAGAAGTGCTGCACCACAGCACCTTGTTTACAGAATGGGAGCAAGGCCACTGCCACTGTAGGACCAAGCACAGGGAAGAGTCCCCCCACCCAGCAGGCCGCGGCCATGCGAGAGCACGTAGCTCCACTCATGAGCAAGGGATAGCGCAGAGGATGACAGATGGCCAGGTAGCGATCCACAGACATGACAGCCAACAGGAGAAACTCTGAAGCCCCAAGGAAGAAATAAAAATAAAATTGAGTAATACATGCCACAAAGGAAATGGTGTGTTTCCTTGAGAGGAAATTGCTCAGCATCTTAGGAATGATGACTGAAGTGATCAGAATCTCCAGACAGGACAGGTTACCCAGAAAAAAGTACATGGGGGTTTGTAGGCGAGCATCAGCTCCTACCACTCCCACGATCAACACATTGCCTGTTAGAGTCAGCAGATAGACAAACAGGAACACAGAAAACAGTTCCATTCTTGTACTATTGAGATCTGGGAAGCCTTCCAGGATAAACTCTGTCATCCCACCACTCTGGTTCCCACCAAGAGCCATTGCCTTTTTTACCTCTGCAACAGTATGAACAGGATTCTGGTGAAAGAAGTCTTTTTTTTTTTTTAACAGTTCTGAAACATTTTTCATTCATGTGGTCCACATATGCTGACTACCACCAATCTACCTGACTACCACAGATCCTGTTAATATACAAAGCACCTGAAATCATCACCCGATTGACTGTAGAGCTAGAGAAGATTCTCTGTAAAGGGTAGTTAAAGCTTAAGGAAGAAATTTCCAGGAGTCTCTATCTTCAGATCCCTTATTCTCAGATCGTAAACGATCCTACCTTGTTATTATAGTAGCAACATCAATGAACACAGGATTTGGTAAAGAAAAACACCAGAAATATCACTTTTTTGTGAAGAATATGACTTCCATCTAACCCAGAACTTGAGCCAGATTGCTTATCTGTGAATTCCTGCACCTCCACTTACTGGCTGAGTAACTCTCTGTGCTCCCCGATTATAGAATTCTGCGAGGAGGAAATTAAATAATAATGAAAACTATTTAAAGGATTTAAAACAGTTTCTAACATTAAACTGACAAATGTTGTTGTAGAAAAAGCCCTGGCCTACAAGTTAGTACACTGGAATCTAGGCTTGGTCTGCTACTACCATTGGAAAACTAGGCTGTCTTTGAACTTCAACTGTGCAGCAATACTATGAGTCATAGGAATCTAGCCACTCATAAAGTTTTCTATGAAGTTATCCTTTTCATAGAGAACAACCCAAAGGTCTAGAATTCAGATCTCCACAAAACGCTTGCATTTGTACATCAAGTTGTGCCATGCAAAAAAGGGAGAAAAGAATACATTATACTGAGTCATTCAGTCCACTACTCTAATCTATCATTAGTACAGTTATCCACAGGCACTAATTCAGTATCATCTTCAAGATAAGTATTATGGGGAATACTAAGATGACTTCCTCAAGCTTTTTCCATCCATGATACTACCCCTATTGGAACTCCAGCTCAACACCCTTTTGCAAACCTGGGCTTTACTAAATTATTTGTCAGAAAAGATTTGTGCATTCCTGGCTGCAAGTATTAATGACATCAGAAATGAACTTTGATTCAAGTTCTTGCAGTTCTGAAGACTGCAAGTGATAAAAGCAAATGAATTATATTCTGAAACACCATTTATAAAGCCTCAGTTATCAGGAGAATGCTGGTTCCTTGTAAGCCTACAGAGTATAAGAATTAATTTTAAGATCCTCAGTCCTCTGTCAGTGCTGTTATTCTCTAGCATACCCCGAGAGTTTTTGTTCTCAGCAAACATTAGTCTCAACTTAACATTTACCACAGTTCTATGGGTTTTTTCCTTAGAGATTCATTTATGATCTCCTCTATAAGTTCTATAGAAATTAACTTGTCATTCGACTTTTACCTTTCATTATTATGAACCAAATTGTACTCTTGGTGGTAAAGATATGAAGGAGATACTGTTTCTATGGTTATGTAGTTTATTGCCTAATAAGATGGGAATCACAATGAGACTTAGAGAGAAAGCTTATGCCTAAGATAAATGCTAGAATATACGTGTGGATTTTACAAGAGAAAAGGATGGTCTTAAAAACAAATGAACAGCATGAAAACAGTTCCTCTGAGCTAACACACAAAGGGTGGACTATAAAGAGATAGCACTGCTCACCTCAAAGGGAACAGTTCCTGGTCCTTTGTTGGTCCTTGTGAAGACACTGCATGGCCCCAAACCCTAAACTGTATCTTAAATGACAGGAAAGTTAAGTTGACTTTCAATTGAAATGTGGAAGGAATTCCTCTGACCTGATTGCACTGATTGTCTCCTTTTAGATGGGGGCAACCCTGAATTCTTTTTCCCTGTTTAGGATTCCAACTCGCAGATCTCTTCTCACACTCTGTCCTATGAAGCTGACCATGGCCCAGCATATTTGGAGTTCCAGAAAATGGGTATAATGCTTGGAGAAGCAGGGAGGAGTTGGGCAATCTGCTTCTCTTACTGGGTGGTTCTCTCTGGTATGTTTCCTCAGATTCTGATCTTCTGCCTAGTGAAAAAGAGACTTTCTCATCCTAACGAACCTGTACCATAGTCAGGCTTAGTGGCACATACATGTAATCTCAGTACAGCAACAACAGTAACGAAAGAGGAGCTTTGTCACCTGCTCCATCTTGTGCCCATGAACTAATCAACCGTCAGGATCCATTCTCCCTTCCGTGTCTCCTGAAATGTAATCACTGCCTTGAGCTCCAGCAGCTGCAATTCAGGGGCTAGACAGCTAGCTCACAATGCTCTGAGATATGCACTATAAGAACATCACAGGCTGGAGAGGTAGGGGTGAACACAGAGGGCTAAGCTATGGATCTTCTGACTGTCAAAGGACTTGCCACACTTAACACAGTTCTTTTCATCTCCCGTGGTTGAAAAAATGTTCCATTTGGGGCCATGCCTTCACTTCTTTGCTAATGAATTCCACGTACAGAGTTTCAGTTTTCTTCTTTTAAACCTCACCCTTCCTGGCATTCCTTGAAAGCAAGAAAGCAGGCTGAAGCCATTGGTTTCTAATCAATATTTCTATTGAAAGGTATGATCTGTTAGACGTAATTGGCTTTCAGTAGAGATGCATCCAATGAACACTGATCCAGCATCAGGAACCTCTCTTGCAGCAGCACTATCTGAAGAAAGACTACCCAGATGGTGAGATCGGTGTAATGACAAAGAGAAAGAAAAAAAATAATGCCAAAGAGATTCACAGTCCTCCAAAAGCTTCCCAGACTCCTGTCTGATAAATCATGAAAAAAAGAATGGCCCTTGATGTAACAGAGGGTAGCCAGGAATATTTCAGCATTTGCCTGTCAACCACCTCAAGACAAGAGCGTGAACTCTTCGAAAAGAGCATGAACGATGGGAAGGGAGGCCAGCACGGTGTGGCCAGTCGTGGGAAGTTATGACTACCGTCACCTTCCTTCTGCCTGACACCCAGAGGAAATGCTTGTATCCCAAGTAGCACAGATCTTCTCTCCTCTCTGAGGACTTAAAATTATGCTGGGACTCCCTTCCTTGGCTTCCAGGTTAGTAAATGATGGGAGCCCCAAGGGTATAATAAGATAGGGGAAGGCTCCCTATCTTTTTCTATTGTTTCCCCTGCTTACACTTTATTCATTTCTGATACTATATAAGGTTCCACATACCCAGAACATTATTTAGAATTCTGGACTATCTCACTTTTCCATCTGTGTCCTCTGCCTACAGACTACCTTCTATTCATAGTCAACCTTCTATTCATCGTTCTCCTGATAAGGTTCTCCTACTCACCCCCTTTCAATCCCACCACTGTAACCTGATCATGACAAATTCTGCTGACCTCAAACAATATTTGATTTACCACCTCATAACTTTGCTTTCTGGTCTATTTCCATTGCTAGTCTCCGACTCCCTAAGGCAAGAATATTTTCCTCTCTGCATATCTAGTACATGGCACAGTGCCCGGCACATGTCAGATCAATGATGACAAACCTTTTAGAGAGCCCAAACTGCAACCCAAAACCCATTTACTTATCACAATGTGCCTGCATTGCAATTAGACCTGAATACTGAGGTTTTAGTTAAGGAAAAAAAAAACCCCAAGTCTTACATTTAATATCTTTTGTTTTAAAGAAAAATAACTCATGTACCATAGGTTTGCCACCACTGCATTTGATGCTTTAAAAAATGCCTTGTAAACTAAACTGCTCTGAGTGGTAGACTCAAAGAAAAGTTACTCTTTGGAGATGAATGCCAATTAAATCTTGGGCTGAGAAGAAGAATACAGGGAAGAGTCTCTCTGAGTCACAGTTTGGCTGCCTTCCATCCTTGCTAGACATAATCCTTTTAGAGAAAAGACAATAGTTAAACTGAAGCATGGATATAGCATGGGAAGTGTCATCACTAGATTCTAAGGAAAGGAATAGGAGCAAAGACTAGGAGAATTGGTGGATCTAAATCAAACTAAGCTAAACTAAACCAAACTAGAAACTGAAGCTCTTATTTGTTGATCCAGCGGAAGGAGTCGTCTAAGAAAAAGATACACAAAGTCTGAGAGCTGGTAGCAAAAACAGTAAGTTCTAGGTGTTTTTAGACCTGAATTGAAATATAACTTTTGAAGTTACCACAGAAAGAGATGAGATCAAAGTCAGGTAATTTCTAAGCATGCATTACAAAGATACTTGTCCAATTCACAATGGCTTTGGTATATGGTTAATAGTACTTCCAAACCTACTTGAGCCTAAGGTTTTCCTAATGTTTGCATGACAATAAGCATATTAGGAGAAAGATTTTTTATTTATCTATATCTATTATAGTATAATGTTTTAGATTTTAAAATATACATGGTTCAGAGGTAAAAATACAACATTATATAGATTAGCAGTGCTGAAAGTATAACTCAATGATAGAGCACTTGTCTAACTTGTATAAAGCCCTGGGTTCCATTCCCAGCCCAGAAGGAAAAACAAAAAGAAAGAAAAAGTTCTGATCTTCTCTTCCTCAGATCCACTTCATTCTCCTCCTCTAATTGACCATTTTCATATTTTATCTGCATTCTTCCAGTGTTTTTATGTGTACATATGTGATGAAATGTTTAAGTACTAGCAACTTTCTTACTCTGTCTGTACTTTTTTTCCTGTTTTTAAGATACCCTGGCAAATTATTTGTTTCTGTAATTCCAGAGCAGAAAGAAAATGTTTAAACTAAGGAGACTACTAGCATGACAACTCTGATGAATGGTCTGCAACATTCCTGAACTAAATTTCTTCTGCTATAGTTATTGTTTGAGAATTCATTTGCTTCAATTTTCCACATGAGTAAAAACACTATTATGGTGGACTTACATCAGAATTTAAATTTTGCTTCATAAATGAATATAAATTATGGCAAATATCTATTTTCTTCAAAATAAACCCAGAGTATAAATAAAACTATCTTGGCCATAATTTTGTAATTCATGGAGCTATATGACGGTTACACTGTGATTCACTATATTACTCTAGCTACTTTTTATTTTTATTATTACAAAGTTTATTGCTACATTTTATTTTTTTTTTTTTTTTTTTTTTTTTTTTTTGTTTTGTTTTTTTTTTTTTTTTTTTTTTTTTTTTTATTTAAGAGGAAAAAGAGAAAAACACAAAACAAGACAAAGCAGTGTAAGGTTACACATAATACAGAACTACAAAAAAAAAATAAACATAACAGTAAGAAATCACCTGTTAATAGATTACATAATATCATCTTGGAAATAGTTGCTCAAATCACAGTATCAAAGAATACAAAGTAGACATTCAAACGGAGAGACTGCAAACAGCTGTGTTCAATGATCCAAAAACATTAATATAGTCAGCTATTTAACATCCCTAAACACACTTGTTGTTATATCCGTTAGAGCTCTTTTTTTTTTTCCCTCCCTCTCTTTTTTATAACAAAATTTACACATTTTGGATTTTATTACTCCTCAGTTCTCATTACTCTCTTGGGGGGGAGATAATAAAGTCAAATATGGCAAAACAAAGCTGTAAGTCCAAACCAAGGATAGACATAGTACATGATGTAGAACAGAGTACAAGGTCATCAACAATGGTTATCAACATTGTCTCTTGTTTCCTTAAAAGGAATTGTCTATCTCATTAGATATTATAAAGTTGGACAAAACAGTGGAGAACAAGACCAATAAAACTTAGGCATTGTGAACATTGCAGGACTTCCAAAGGAGACAATAGTCAAACCAGAATGGGCATCTTTGTGAATCTTATTGCCTTCAAATTAGTTGCCTATACCTTCAAACTTGCTACTGTCGCACAGAATGGAACAGAGTCTAATCAGTCAAAACAAGATCTTGGGAGTATTACAGGACTTCAAAACAAGTTAATAGGAGATCAAAAAGAGTTACTACTATATATCCTAATTTTTTAAGTTTTTCCCTTAATTAAAATAAACATAAGAAATAGCTAAATAATTTTTTTTAAAGAATAGTAGTTACCATAGTGTCTGTCTTTTTCCTTAAAATATTTGGATAAAACTTCATATACTATAGCTTCAAATATTTCCATATCAAAAAGCCCAGAGTAAAGCCTTTCTAATTAATAAGTGAAAATTTTATAAGGCTTCAAGGCCACATAATGGGGAATCATGATTATCACATATTTTTATATATTTGAATCATTACTTACATTAGGGAAACTATTCGGTATTCATACATGCGAGATTGATTTATTTCACTTATGAGTATGGTCTCAAGCTGCGCCCATTTATTGATAAATATCTCAATGCAATCCTTCTTTATAGCTGAATAATACTCCATTGTATAGAAATACCACAACTTTTTTATCCATTCCTCAGTTGATGGACACTTGGGTTGTTTCCAAGATCTGGCGATTACAAATTGTGCTGCTATAAACATAGGTGCACATATATCCCTGTGGTATGATGCTTTCAGTTCTTCTGGGAATATGCCTAGAAGTGGAATAGCTGGAATAAATGGGATTTCCAATCCCAACTTTTTGAGAAACCTCCAGACAGATCTCCACAAAGGCTGTACCAGTCTACACTCCCACCAACAGTGCAGGAGAGTTCCTTTTTCCCCACAGCCTCTCCAGCATTTGTTGTTGTTGGTTTTCTTGATCCTGGCCATTCTTTCAGGAGTGAGATGGTATCTCAGTGTGGTTTTAATTTGCATTTCTCTAATGGCCAATGATGATGAGCATTTTTTCATGTATTTATTTGCCATTTGCATTTCTTCATCTGAGAATTGCGTATTCATCTCAGATGCCCATTTTTGGATTGGATCTTTGAATTTTGAAGGTCTGAGTTTTTTTAATTCTTTATATGTTTTAGACAAGAGGCCCTTGTCTGAGAGAGAGTTCACTAAAATCTTTTCCCAGTTTGTGGGTTTTCTTTTCACTATGCTGGAGATTTCTTTTGACATGCAAAAACTTTTTAATAAGAAGAGGTCCCAGTTATTGATTCTGGGAAGTATTTCCCGTGCAGTTTGAGTCCTATTCATGAATTCTCTACCTACTCCTATGCCTCCAAGGTTTCTACCCAATTTGTCTTCCAATAGATTTAGCGTTTCTGTTTTAATATTCAGATCTTTGACCCATTTAGATTTTAATTTAGTACATGGTGATAGACATGGGTCTAGCTTTAGTTTTCGGCAAATGGAGAGCCAGTTTTTCCAGCACCATTTATTAAAGAGACTGTCGTTCTTCCAGTGAACCTGCTTGGCTCCTTTATCGAAGATAAGGTGGTTGAGTGTGTTTGTAGTTGTGGTTGTATCTTCTAATCTATTCCATTGATCTTCAGCTCTGTTTTGATTCCAATACCATGTTGATTTTACTACTGTTGCTTTGTAGTATAATTTCAAGTCAGGGATTGTGATGCCTCCTGCTTTGTCTTTGCTGCTTAGAATTGCTTTTGCGATTCTAGGTCTCTTCTGGTTCCAGATGAAATTTAGGAGTGATTTCTCTAGATCTATAAGGTATGTTGATGGTATTTCTATTGGGATTGCATTGAATCTGTATAAGAGTTTTGGGAGAATGGCCATCTTCACAATGTTTGTTCTTCCTATCCATGAGCAAGGGATGTCTTTCCATTTTCTGAGATCATCTTCAATTTCCTTTTTCAGTGTAATATAGTTTTCACTGTATAAGTCTTTCACTTCTTTTGTAAGAGTAATTCCTAAATATTTCATTTTTTTGCTTGCTAATGTGAATAGACCAGTTTCCCTTATTTCCCTCTCTGTGGTTTTGTTGTTTGTGTATAGGAATGCTATTGATTTCTGAGTATTGATTTTGTATCCAGCCACATTACTGAATTTATTTATTGTATCTAAGAGTCTTTCAATGGAGCTTAGGGGGTCTTCTATGTAGAGTATCATGTCATCTGCAAACAATGACAACTTAACTTCTTCTTTTCCTATCTTTACCCCTTTTATTTCTCTTTCTTGCCTAATTGCTCTGGCTAGTACTTCCAGTACTATATTAAATAGGAGTGGTGATAAAGGACATCCTTGTCTTGTGCCTGATTTTAAAGTAAAGGCTTTCAATTTTTGGCCATTTAGTATGATGCTGGCTGTTGGTTTGTCATAAATGGCCTTTATTATATTGAGGTAAAGACCATCTATTCCAATTTTCTGTAGAGTTTTTATCATGAATAAATGTTGGACCTTATCGAAGGCTTTTTCTGCATCTATAGAAATGATCATGTGATTCTTATTTTTGGCTTTATTGATATGGTGAATTACATTTATTGATTTGCGTATGTTGAACCATCCTTGCATTCCTGGGATGAATCCCACTTGGTCATGGTGTATAATCTTCTTGATGATTTGCTGGATCCTATTTGCCAATATTTTATTGAGGATTTTTGCATCTGTGTTCATTAGGGAGATCGGTCTATAGTTCTCTTTTTTAGTTGGGTCTTTCTCAGGTTTTGGTACTAGAGTGATATTTGCTTCCAGGAATGACTTAGGCAGGATTGCTTCCCTTTCAATTTCATTGAATAGTTTGAGGAGTGTCGGCATTAGGTCTTCTTTGTATTTCTTGTAGAATTCTGCAGTGAATCCATCTGGGCCTGGGCTCTTCTTGGTGGGTAAGGACTTAATTACATTTTCAATTTCAGTAACCGAGATTGGGTTATTCAACAGTTTTACATCCTCTTGATCTAGCTTTGGCACTTCATATGCTTCTAAGAAACTGTCTATTTCTTCTGTGTTATCAAACTTTTGAGAGTAGAGGTTTTCAAAATAGGTGTTGATGATCTTCTGTATTTCTATTGGGTCTGTAGTGACTTCTCCTTTTTCATTTCTTATTGCATGAATTTGAGCTTTTTCTTCCCTTTTTTTAATAAGGTTGGCTAGGGGCTTATCGATTTTATTTATTCTTTCAAAGAACCAACTCTTTGATTTGTTGATCCTTTGGATTGTTTTCTTAGTCTCTATTGCATTGATTTCTGCTCTGATTTTTATAATTTCCTCTCTTCTTTTGGCTTTGGGCTTGACTTGCTCTTCCTTTTCTAGCTGTTTGAGGTGTAGCATCAAGTTATTTATTTGTATTCGTTCTGTTTTCCTGATGTGGGAACTCAGTGCAATAAATTTTCCTCTCAGAACGGCTTTCATTGTATCCCACAGATTCCGGTAAGTTGTATCTGCATTTTCATTTTCTTTTAGGTATTGTTTGATTTCTTCTTTAATTTCTTCTGTGACCCACTGATTACTCAAGAGTGTGTTATTCAGTTTCCATGTGTTTGTGGGATTTTTGCGGTATCTTTTATCATTAATTTCTAACTTCAGAGCGCTGTGATCCGATAACATGCAAGGGATGATTTCAGCTCTTTTGCACTTGTTTAAATATGTTTTATGAGCTAATATATGGTCTATTTTAGAAAATGATCCATGTACTGCTGAGAAGAATGTGTATTCTGATGTTGTTGGGTGGAACATTCTGTATATGTCTATCAAACCCATTTGTTCACAGGTATGATTCAGTTCTGTTATTTCTTTACTCATTTTCTGTCTGGTCGATCTGTCCCTTGGTGTCAATGGCGTATTAAGGTCTCCCGTTACAATTGTGTTACTGATAATTTGAGTTTTCATTTCTGTTAATAATTGTTTTATATAACTGGGCGCTCTGGAGTTTGGTGCGTATATATTTAAGATAGTTATCTCTTCCTCTTGGAGTTTTCCCCTTACGAGTATGTAGTGACCTTCTTTGTCCTTTATGGTCATTGTTGGTTTAAAGTTCACGTTGTCTGCAAACAGAATGGCTACTCCTGCCTTTTTTTGGATTCCTGCTGCATGAAGAATTGTTTTCCATCCTTTGACTTTCAGTCTGTGAGTATCCTTCTGGGTTAGATGGGTTTCCTGTAAACAGCATATGGTTGGATTTTGTTTCTTGATCCATTCTGCTAGTCTGTTTCTTTTGATTGGTGCATTGAGACCATTTACATTAATGGTTATTACTGTTAAATGTTGTTTAATTGTAGGATTCTTATCTCTCTGCTGTTGCATCTTTATCTTTCGGTTCTGTTTAATTATTTGCTTTGCTTAGTGGTTTTTTCCTTTGTGTATCTAAACTGTCTTTCAATATTTTTTGCAGGGTTGGTTTGGTGTTCATGAAGTTCTTCAGCTGTTCTTTGTCATGGAAGTTTCGTATTTCACCATCTATTTTAAATGATAGTGTTGCAGGATATATCAGTCTAGGTTGGAAATCATTTTGCTTTAGGATCTGGAATACTTCACTCCATGCTCTTCTTGACTTTATTGTTTGTGCTGAGAAGTCTGCTGTGATTCTGATAGGTTTTCCTTTATAAGTGATCTGTCTTTTCTCTCTGACAGCTTTTAATAATCTATTCTTGTGTTGGATTTCTGGGATGGTGATTATTATATGTCTGGGTGTAGTTTTATTTTGGTTATGACTATTTGGAGTTCTATATGCTTCACTGATCCTGATGTCAGTTTCTGATCTCATGCTTGGGAAGTTTTCAGCTATTGCTTCTCTAAATATCCTCTTGATATCCTTTATGTTGTCTCCTTCTTTTTCATTAATCCCTATCATTCTTATGTTATTCTTCTTTGCATCATCTTGCAGTTGTTGAATTGTTATTTCCTGATTCCTTGTTATTTTTAAAAGATCTTTCCTTTCCTGTTCACTTGCTGCAATCCTGTCTTCAAGGTCTGAAATTCTGTCTTCACTTTCATTAAGGCGGTTTTTACAACTTTCAGTGGAGTTTTTTATTTCCTGTATATCTCTGTGCATCTGCATTATGTATTCTGTTTGTTTCTTATATTGCTCGTCTAGGGATTCTATCTTTTTGTTTAATTCCTCCAATTTTTTATCTGTGTTTTCTTTAGACATATTTAGAATCTCTTTCATTTCTTTTATCATTTCTTCTTTTATCTGAGAAATTATTTCGAGTTTGAATTTCTTTAAAGCTTCCTGGAGTTGCTTGTCAACTTCAGTAGCTATTGTGTCTAATATATGAGGAGGATGGGATATATTTTCTTCTAAATACACTTCTCCTAGGGTTTCCTGAGTTGGGCTGGAGGTTTGAGGTTGTAATTTGGTCTTTCGTTTTGTCATTTTCCTATATTTCTGTGTTTCAAGTGTTATTTGAAAGCCTCCTCAGGATCTGTTGAAAATCCCCTTCTATGTTTGCAGCTACTGAGACTCTGGCACCCCTCTACCCCAGGCCATTGGGCCTGCAGAACCAATGGCCCTTCTCTGCTTGGTCAGAACTCCGCGGTTCCAGACAAGCTGGGCCTCAGGGACACTGTGCACCCACCTGCCCCTTGGTAGATCCACAGCTCTTGGATCGCAGCCGGGTTAGGGTACTCACCACAGACCGCAGTGCCTCAGGAGCCTGTGATCCCTCCCTGCTTGCAGAGATATCCACAAACCTCCAGACAAAGGAAGGGCCTCCTGCGGGCACTCCGGATCTACCCCGCTCCTCCTCTGCACGCAGATGGCTATGCGCGGCTGGGCTCAGGCCGAGGTGCCTCAGGAACCCGGGACCCCTCCTCCTCCAGACAAAGGAAGGGGCCTCTGCAGGCGGCTCCGGGTCCGCGCAGCTCCTCCTCCGCACACCGATGGCCAGGCGCTGCTGGGTACGGGCCGAGGTGCCCCAGGAACCCGGGACCCCTCCTCCTCCAGACAAAGGACGGGGCCTCTGCAGGCGGCTCCGGGTCCGCGCAGCTCCTCCTCCGCTCACCGAAGGCCAGGCGCGGCTGGGTACGGGCCGAGGTGCCCCAGGAACCCGGGACCCCTCCTCCTCCAGACAAAGGACGGGGCCTCTGCAGGCGGCTCCGGGTCCGCGCAGCTCCTCCTCCGCTCACCGACGGCCAGGCGCTGCTGGGTACGGGCCGAGGTGCCCCCGGAACCCGGGACCCTTCCTCCTCCAGACAAAGGACGGGGCCTCTGCAGGCGGCTCCGGGTCCGCGCAGCTCCTCCTCCGCTCACCGAAGGCCAGGCGCGGCTGGGTACGGGCCGAGGTGCCCCAGGAACCCGGGACCCCTCCTCCTCCAGACAAAGGACGGGGCCTCTGCAGGCGGCTCCGGGTCCGCGCAGCTCCTCCTCCGCTCACCGACGGCCAGGCGCTGCTGGGTACGGGCCGAGGTGCCCCCGGAACCCGGGACCCTTCCTCCTCCAGACAAAGGACGGGGCCTCTGCAGGCGGCTCCGGATCCGCGCAGCTCCTCCTCCGCACACCGATGGCCAGGCGCTGCTGGGTACGGGCCGAGGTGCCCCCGGAACCCGGGACCCTTCCTCCTCCAGACAAAGGACGGGGCCTCTGCGGGCGGCTCCGGGTCCGCGCAGCTCCTCCTCCGCTCACCGAAGGCCAGGCGCGGCTGGGTACGGGCCGAGGTGCCCCAGGAACCCGGGACCCTTCCTCCTCCAGACAAAGGACGGGGCCTCTGCAGGCGGCTCCGGGTCCGCGCAGCTCCTCCTCCGCTCACCGAAGGCCAGGCGCCGAGTTTTCTATTGCTACATTTTAGATGTACACAGCAATCACTTTCATCATAGGAAATCTATATGTGATGGACCTCTTCCCCTCCTTATTTACAAAGTTTTGTTTCCATTTTATCCATCTTTTCTTGTTTTCTCTTTTCCTTTTGTTCTTTTCACGCTCCCTACTCCCAGTTCCCCTTTTCTTTTGAACAATTTCTTGCTATTTTACAATATTTATTAGACAGTTAATTCTTATTTACACTTTCAGTTTCTCATACCAGAGAGGCAATGCCATATTTGCATGTGTTTGTCTAATTTATTTCATGTAAGAAGATGGTATCAAGGTGCATCCATTTACTTAGAATTGTCTCATTTATTCTTTGTGATTGAGTAGTCCACCATTGTATAGAAATTCTGCATCTTCTTTATCTATTCATCAATTGATGGGCATTTGTGTTGTTTCCAAGATTTAGGTATTAAAAACTGTGCTGCTATAACCATGGTGCACACATATATTGCTGTAGTTTGATGCTTTTAATTTTTTTAGGAAGATGCCCAAAAGCAGAATAGCTGGGTCAAATAGAACCTCTGGTCCTAATGTTTTTGAGGAACCTCTACACTAATTTCCACAGTGGTTGTACCAGTCTATACTCCCTTGAAGAGTGGAGAAGACTTCCTTTTTCCTTGCAGCCCCTCCAGCATTTGTTATTGTTAGACTTCTTGATAACAGTCATTCTTTCTGGAGTTACATGGAATCAGCATTGTTTTAATTTGCATTGCTCAAATGACCAGTGATGCTGAACATTATTTTCATATATTTATTTGCCATTTGTATTTCCTTTCCTCTGAGGAGAGCATATTCATCTCAGATGCCCATTTTTGGATTGAATCTTTGAGTTTAGAGGGTCTGATTTTGTTCAGTTCTTTATATGTCCTAGATGTAAGTCCTCTCTCCTAGGAAAAATTAATTGAAATTTTTCCCACTCTGTGGGTTGTCTTTTCTCTCTGTTGGTGATTTCTTACACTGTGCAAAAGCTTTTTGGTAGGATGAGACCTAGTTGTTGATTCTTTGAAGTATTTCCCATGTAGGCAGTTTTGCTCATGAAGTCTTTGCCTATAGTTATGTCTTCAAGAGTTGTACCTATATTCCAGCAGATTTAACATTTCAATTTTAACATTTAGATCTTTGATCTATTTAGCTTTTAGTTTCATTCACGGTGCTAGACAAGGGTCTAGTTTTAGTCATTGGTATGTGGAAATGTACTTTCAGCCCCATTTATTAAAGAGACTACCTTCCAGTGAAGATGTTTGGTCCCTTTGTCAGATAAGGTAACTGAGAGATTTTAGAGTTGTTTTTGCATCTTCTAATTTGTTCTATTGGGCCTCAGTTCTGGTTTCCTCTCTTTGTTTTTGCAAGTACCATGCTGTTCTTATCATAGTAGCTTTGTAGGTAATTTCAAGTCAAGGATTGTGATACTCACCCCACCCCCCGCCTAGTTCTGTAAGGTATACTAATTTCATTGGGACTGCATTAAATTTGTGTAACAATTTTAGAAGTGTATCAATTTTCACTATGTTGGTTCTTCCTACCCAAGAACAAAGAATATCTTTCCATTTTCTGATATGATCTTTCATTTCCTTTTTCAGACTACTGTAGTTTTCTGTGTAGAGACCTTTTACTTCCTTTGTTTGATTCCTAAGTATTTTACTTTTTCCCATACTATTGTGAAAGATATTGTTTCCCTAATTTCTCTCTCAGTGGGTTTGTTACTTGTGTGCCAGTAACACAAGTTTTGAGTGGTGACTTTGTATACAACTATACCACTGAGTTTCCTTATTAAATCTAGAAGCCTTTTTTTGGTACAGTTTTTGGGCTCTTTTATGTAGAGTATCATGTCATCTACAAATAATCTAGTTATTTTTAGTGTGTTTGAAATGTTCCATAATAAAAGTGCTCAGAAGTATGCAGCAACAATCAGGCATCTACTTAAAGAAGTCTTTAGGAATTTTTTATAAATACAAAGTTTATTTGGTTAAAAATTAATGAATGTCAAAAATATTTCCCTAAAGATGAGAACAAATTCCACAAGATTAACAACCAATCACTGGGGAATCTCAAATACCATGTAGGCTATCCAAAGCCCAAGAAATATAATATTATAATGAACTACCCACTCCAAGAGGAATTCAACCCCAGCAACAACAACTTGCTTCAGATTCAGGAGGAACAATAAAGAAACCTACATATATATACAGAATGCAGTTCAGAATGGGGAAGTTGGACTAAAATAATAAAGTCCAGAAGCCTATTTTTTTCAACCTGATGAATTCCTTAAAATGAAATTAATATTTTGTCTTTTATTTTCTTCCTTTTTAATTTTTAGTAACATAGGAGAACAGATGGAATCCTATCACAAAGTGGGGGATGTACTTACCTCTTGACCAGCCAGAAATAGAGAAAGACAGGGAGGGAAAGGAGATAAAGAGGTGGGAGAGACAGAGAGAACAAGGTCTCAGTATTGCCTTCAAAGGTAAACCTTCATTTATCTAGCATTCTTTCATTAGGTCCCCTTCCTAAGGGTTCCACCACTTCCATGATTGTCACAGACTGGTGACCAAGTCTCTAAGCATAAGGGCCTTTGGGGTATATTTGAGATACAAAACACAGCACTCATTTATTTGTACAGTAATAAAAACTAATACACTTATTTACAATAAAAATTATACACTCTAGAGCAATTAAAAATTTTAAGTGCAGTATAATTAATATACTAAGATAATGTAATCATACCTAATGCTAAATTAAAGCCACAAAAAGTAGACAAAGAAAAGATCCAGTGAGGTGGGACAATAAATATATTTGCTAAAATATGTAAGTATTTATCCAATTATTTAAATCATTATTTTCATTGCAAGTGGAATGGTGGTCTCTACCATTCCAATGGCAGAGACTATCAAAGTGAATAAAAGTAATTAGGCCCAATTATATGTTGTCTCAAAGAAACACATTTTAAATATAAAGATGCAAGCACATTAAAAAATGAAGGAGTGGGAAAGATAGTTCCATGCTAATACCAGATGAAGGAAAGGAGTAGCTATGCTAATTTCAAACAAAGTGCACTTCAAAGTAAAGAAAATAGTAAAGGATGAGGGGACATTACATAATAATAAAGGGTCCACTGTCCAAGAGGAGATAACAATCCTTAATAATGTGCATGCACCTAACAGTATAACCTCAGAGTACATGAGACAAAACTTAATAGAACTGCAAGAAATCCACAAATCAACTATTAAATTTATAAAACTCTAAATAGTATAAAAGGTATAAATTGATAATATCAAAAATGAAACAGAAAGGAATGTAAGTCCATACTCTGCACTTCTACGTTGGCCCAGGACAGTGCTGCCATCAAGTGATGTGCTTCCCCCATTGCTCCAGGATGACAGTACCAGCTACACGAGACATCCTGAGGGTCAGACATCTCCTAGGAAAGCCTTGACATCAGTGGTAAGGCTATCTAACGTCAAAAATCTAAAAGCTCAGAAAACTCAGAAAACAAAAAGACAAAATAAAAATGATCAGACAAAAAAGCAAATATGCAATCCCAGCTGTCCGGCCCATGTAGGGCAAGGCCAGAATACAAAGAGCTTGAGGCAATCAGAAGCCAAGAGATGGAACTCTCTGAAATGATAGCAGCAAACTGAAAAAACAAATGGAAGAAATCATAGAGAAAATAATTTCTAAGGTTCAAAAAGAAATGACTATCACAATAAGACATAAAACATATACAGATAAACAATTAGAGGAATTCAGGAAAATGATGGAAAGAAACCATGAATGCTAAACACAGGCAAGCAGTGAAATTAATGAAACAAATCCAAGCAGAAATACAGGCGATTAAAAACTCCATTGAAAGTATATGCAGCACATTGAATAGAGATGAGGGTAGAAAATCAGATCTGGAACACAGGAATGCAACTAGTGATCAAGAAAAGAAAGGTATTTTAAAAATTGCATGAGACCATGAAAAATCAGTCCAACAGCTGCAGAATAAAGCAAAGAACGACATAAGTTGATTTGAGTCAGGGAGAAAGCTGGAGACAGTGCAAAAACCATTTAAAAACCTCTTCACAGAAATAATGGCAGAAAACTTCTCAAACGCGGATACAGAATTTGACATACAAATAAATGAAGCATATAGAACTCCAAATAGCCATGACCTAAATAAATCTACATCAAGGCGTATAATAATCAAGATTCCAGAAGTTCAGCACAAGAGCAAAATATTAAAAACAGAGAAGAGACATATCACCTATAGAGAAAAGTCAATCAGAATCACAGCAGACTTCTCAACACAAACCCTAAAAAAAGAGATTGAAGTGAAGTATTTCAAGCTCTAAAGGAAAATGATCTGCAACCTGGATTAATTTACCCCACAAAAGCATCTTTCAAAATTGATGGAGAAATAAGATACTCTCATGACAAAAAATAACTTAAGACATTTATGACACCAAATCAGTTCTATAGAATGCTCTGAAAAATATGTTAGAAAGAAATAATGAAGACCACAAACAGAAACAACAGTAGAAAGAAGCTGCCAGGCAGGACAGGCAATTAAATGAGCAGAAATACACAGAACAAACAACAAGGAAACAACATGAAAAATAAAAGCCAATACATATCAGTTATAATCAGTGTAAAGGGTCTCAACTCACCAACCAAAAGAAACAGACTGACAGAATGGATCAAGAAGCAAGATACAACAACGTGCTATATTCAAGAAATGCATTTAACTCAAAAAGAAGTTCATAGACTAAAAGTCAAAGAATGGAAAACAATTCTCCATGCCACAGGAACACAGAAAAAGGCAAAGATAGCTATTCCATTTGCAGACAATGCAAATTTTAAGCCAAAACTAATGAAAGAAGGTCACTAAATATTCAGTAAGCCAAAACTCCAAAAAGAAGAGAAAACAATCATGAATGTTTGTACATGAAACACAGGTCCACCTAACTACATAAAACAAATATTAACTGGCATGAAAAACTAAATAAGCACTAACATAATTGTAATGGGGGACCTTAATGTATCATTCTCACAAATGGGTAGATCAACTAAACAAAAAAAATCAACAAAGAAATATTAGAATTAAACTGCCTGTAATCAAATATACTTGCCACACGTCTACAGAGTGTTCCACTCCAAAGTATCATACTACATATTCTTATCAACTGCACATGAGATGTTCTCCAAAATAGATCATGTATTATCTGACAAAACATGTTTAAGTAAGGGAATTGAAATCATCCCATGCATACCATCTGACCATGGCACAATGAAACTGGAAATCAACAACAAAGGAAACCACAAAACCTATATTAACACATGGAAATTAAACAACACACTTCTGAACAACCAATAAGCCACAGAGGAAATTAGAGACAAAATTAAATGATGTATGTAATTAAATGATAATGCTGGTGCAACATACTGGAACTTATAGGATGCAATGAAAGCAGTCCTATGAGGGAAATTAATAGTGAAGAATTCATACATCAGGAAAACAGAATGAGCTCAAATAAACAACCTAGCACGTGGGCTGGGAAGAGAACCAAAAAGTCAACACCCTGCCTTCCTATAAGCATCTGGTCCTTGGCTGGAAGACAAGAAGAGAACCCACCACCACCATCGGCAACCTGCTAATTTATAGGAACACAGGCCGGGATGTTAGCAACTGAAGTACAAAAACAACTTCATGCTTGTATTGACTGATTGATTTTGCAGGTCTAAAGCTGGTAGTCTGAGCTATGCACTATAGCAATCATAGGGAATTTCTTTCTTTCTTGTTTTGGAAATCCAATATTGTTCTCATTGCTTTGTTTTATTCCATTTTATTGCTTTGTTTTGTTCCCTTCAAAATAAAAATAAAACCAAAACCACAACCTAATGTTGAACCTCAAACTTCTAGAAAAAGAACAAATCAAACGCAAAGTTTGTACGAGGGAGGAAATAAGAAAATAAGAGCATAAATTTATAAGATAAAGATGGAGAAAACAATACAAAGACTCAATGAATTGAAAAGTTTATTCTTTGAAAGAATAAATTAAATTGATAAGCCAATAGTCAACCTCATTAAAAAGAGGAAAGAAAAAATACAAATTTCAGCAATTAGAAATGAAAGGGGAAAATCACAACAGATTTCACAGAAATCCAGGATATCAACGAAATCTACTATGAGAACCTGTATTCTAATAAGATGGAAAACAGAAAAAAATGGACATTTTCCTAGACACAAATTGCCAGAACTAAATCAAGGAAAAACAAACACTACATAAACCAATATCAGCCAGTGAAATAGAAAATGTAATTAAAGATTTACCAACAAAGGAAAGCCCAGGAACTGATGGATTCACTACTGAGTTCCATAAGAACTTTAGAGAAGAACTAATCCTCTAATGATGAAATTCTTCAAAGAAGTTGAAAGGGAAGCACTACTTCCACAGTCATTCCTGGAAGCAAGTATTATCCTGATTCCAAAACTAAAGAAGAACCCAACCAAGAAAGAAAACTACAGATCAATCGCTCTAATGAGCACTGATGCAAAAATCCTTAACTAGCTACTGGCAAATACAGTAAATCATCAAATACGGTAAATCATCATGACCAAGTAGTATTCATCCCAGGGATGCAGGGATGGTTCAACACATGCAAATCAATAAATTTTTTTTAAAAAAAATATAATACATCATATTAACAGAACCCAAACCAAAAGTCACATGATCATCTCAATAGGTGCAGAAAAATCATTTGACAAAGTCCAACACTAATTCATGATAAAAATCCTACAGAAAATTGAAATACATGGCCTTAACCTCAATGTTTTAAAACCATCTAGAATAAACCAAGAGCTAATATCATATTAAACAGTCAAAAACTGAAAGCTTGTCTAAAATCAGGAACAAGATCAGGATGTCCTTTATCACCACTCGTATTCAATATAGTTCTGGAAACATTCACCAGATCAATTAGACACGAGGAAAAAGTGAGAAGAATAAAGATGAGAAAGTTGAATTAACATTATTTGCAGATGATATGATACTCTACGTAAAAGACCCCAAAAATACTGCCAAAAACTTTTAGACTTAATATCCAAATTCAGTAGGGTAGTCACATACAAAGTCAACACTCAACAATCAGTAGTATTCCTGTACACAAGCAACAAACCCACAGAGAGAGAAAACAGGAAAACACACTTTACAATAGCATCTAAAAAATGAAATCCTTGGGAATCAACCTAACCAAAGGATATAAAAGATCTGCACAGTAAAAAATTAAAATATCTTTAAAAAACAGTTGAGGAAGAGGCCATCAAAAAATGGAAACATATCCCTTGCTCATAGATAGGAAGTATCAACATAGTGAAAATGGTTATACTCCAAAAACTGCAATACAGATTTAAAGCAATCCAAATAAAAATACCATCAACATAACTCACAGATCTAGACAAAATATTCCAAATATTCATTTGGAACCAGAAGAGATCTAGGATAGCAAAGACAGTTCTGGGTAACAAAGGCAAGACAGGGAACATTGCAATCCTCAGAGGCCTGAGGATCAATGGAATAGAATAGCAGGTGTAGACACAACTACAAACACACCAGATACTTTGTCTTTGACAAAGGAGAAGAACATGTTCACTGAAAGGCAGCCTCTGAATAAATGTTGCTGGAAAAAGTGGCTCTCCACATGTCAAAGACTAAAACTGGACCCACGCCCATCACCATACACTAAAGTCAAAATAAATCAGAGATCTAAATATTCAAACTGAAATATTAAATGTACTAGAAGAGAAAATAGGCAGAAAACTTGAGGACAGGCAGATACTACACGAACAAAACCAAGACTGCAAGGGAAATAGTTCAAAGAATCAACTAATGGGAACTTACCTTATGAAAATTTTTGTACAGCAAAAGCAGTCGCCAACAGAGCAAAAACAAAACCCACAGAGTGGAAAAATTATACTTAGTTTCCCACAGGCAAAGGACTTATATCTAGCACATATAAAGAAGTGAACAAAATCAGATGCCCTAAACTCAAAGACTCAATCCAAAAATGGGCATCTGAAATGAACACACACTCCTCAGAGGAAGAGAAATACAAAGGACAAATAAATACACAAAAATAATGTTCAGCATCACTGGTCATTTTGAGAGGTGCAAATTAAGACAGTGCTGATTCCATTGATCTCCAGAAAGAATGATTAATAGCAAGAAGTCAAACAATAACAAATGCTAGAGGGACTGATGGGGGAAAAGGAAATTTTATCCACTGCTTATGGGAGCACACACTGATGTAAACACTGTGGAAGTAAGTGTAGAGAACACTTAATAACTAGGAAGAGAAGTCCCAGCGAAACCAACTATAACTCTTTAGGGTATCTCCACAGAAGAATCAAAAACAACAAACCACATCAATATATGTGCACCCATATACATAGCACAACAATTTGTAATAGTGAAAACTTGTAAATAAACCACAAGAACATCAAACAAGGGATGGATAAAAAGATGTGGTTTTGTTATATGCCAGAGGTGCACACAGGCATGCACAAGGGTAAACCTGAGACTTTTATACATAAACTGATTAAAAAATACACAGAAAAAAATTACATCAGATCACCTGAAGTACAAACGCACTTACTTCACTATGGTGAGAAATCAAAGCGGAAACAAGAAAAGAACTGTGAAACATATATTGCGATAAACAGGCAAAACATTAAACAGAAGCGATAACAACGAGAGGGAGAAACGATAAAAGAAAACGTACAACAGCTATACGTAAAAGAGAGATGTTTTAGATTGCTATGCAGCGAGCCTCACTAAAAAAAATGCCACTACGCAACAGATAAAATAAACTGAGACACTTGCATCACACACACCCTTCCAAGTGGAATCCAAACAGCAACCTAGGAAGTGAACAGATGGCTGTTGGGGCTACAGTCCTCCGCTCTACCAGCTGAGCTATCGAAGGGTGCACGTCTCCGGGGCCTGGGCGCGCAGTTTTCCGGAGCCCAGGGAGGCCGAGGCCCCGGAAGGCCAGAGGTCCGCGGGCCTGGGACTGGGAGTGGGAGTGGGCAGCCAGCCGGGAGACTGGAGCCCGGGTGTGGCTCTGCTTTGCGGGCGGAGCCCAGCCCGGGGGCGAAGCGGTTGCGGCAGCCGGGGCGGGCACCGGGGCGGGCGGGCAGTGCGTCTGTGATTGAGTGGGTGGCATCCGCGCCCACGGCCTCGGCCCTCTTGCCCGTCGTGGCCTCTCGCTGTGGCCCGGCGTGCGGGATGCCCGCGCCGCCCGGGTGGTCTGAAAGCTGCGGGGGAGCCCCGAGTGCACGGCCCGGGTCGGTGCGCCGGGGTGGGCCGGGGTGGGCCGGGGTGGGCTGGAGGAGGGCGGCGACAGGGGAGGGCAGCGGGAGATCCGGCCTGGGCGGCCAGCAGGCGACCTCCAAGGGCAGAGGCGCAGCAGCCAGGCCACGCCACGGGGTCCGGCTGAGGTCCCTGTCGGGGCGCCAGCCGGAAGCACCTGGATTCCCCCACCCTCCGCGCCACGGCTGCGCCCCCGGTGGCGGGAGACGGTGGCCCTGGGGCTTGGCCCGGACTCTCAGAGGCCCCCGCAGACAGGACGGCGACAGGGGTCCACAGGCAGGCCAGCCCAGGAGGGGTGGGGTGCGGGCATGGCTGCAGCCTCTGCCACGCCCGCCCCGGCGGGACTCCCCTGGCAGAGGGGCGGGAGGGCGCAACTCCATGGCTTCCCGAGGGGCCCAGGCCGCAAGAGAACATGCCCACTGCGGGGTCCGGTTCGGATCCCCGCCCAGGCGCCCACCGAGGCCTTGCCACAGGTTTCTGTGTGCTGCGTGCCCAGCGCCCCCGAACGTTGGCTCTGCTGGCCGCCCAGACGGAGACCCACAGTCGGGGTCGGGGGTCGGGTGGGCAGCTGCCAGCGGCTCGCACCGAGGCCAGGCATCCTCCACTGGGGTGGCGGCCACCCTCAGGCACCGCTGGCCGCCTGCGTCCTCCACCCAGCTAGCTCATCCCCCAGTCCCCTTGCCCGCCCCAAAGGCACGGGAGCCCGTCCAGCCAAGGCCCAGGCTTGCGCCTCGGGCCAGTGCTCACCGGGCTCCCGCGTGGCAGGCACGCAGAGCTGGCCGTGGCCTCTCCCCCACTGCTGAGCGGTGACATCCGCCTCAAGCAAAGGACGCTCCACAGCGCGTCCCCGGGCACCCCTGTCTACTCAAGGTGAACTGTCATGCCCTGTGCCTTGGTGAGCCTGAGGTGGGGGCGGTGGGGACAGCGGCCGGCCGGGGCCTCTGCAGACGAGGAGGCCAAGAGGCCTGCAGCCCCACGTGTCGCAGTCTCCTCTGCACAGAGCCCTTTGCACGAGCGGGACTGGGCACCGCCAGAGAGCAGTGAGGCCCCCACCTCCCTCCATTCCCCCAAGGAGCCCAAGCACGCCCAGACACGCCAGCACAAACTCGCACACAAACACACGGGCACACACACACACATACCCATAAGCGTGGGCACGCACACGTACGTACACACACACACACACACACACACACACACCCCGAGAAGAGAAACGTGGAGGGCCTTTCCGGGCTCCTCAGACATCTGGGCACCAAAGGCAGGAAGCCGCTCACACCCTCCAGGCAGGTTGTGCCACGCTTAAGGCTTACACTCTCTCCGGCTCAGCCCACGCTTTTTCCCCCTCTGCCACAGGCACACAGACACCTTCCTCATCTGGGGTCTCTGGAGCTCTTGCCAAATCTCTGCGTTTGCTCTCTGCCCCCTCAGCGCATCTGCTTAGCCCTCAGCTCGGGGGCAGGCCGATGGGACTAGGGGATTGTATCCCCTTCCCACCGAGCTCTCAGGGAGCCTTGCTCTTCCAGAGACTTCCCCTAACAGTATGGTGGCGGCCTCCGGAAGTGGTGGGAAGACTGGAACGAGGTGAGGCACGAGAGGCTGCGGACCTTAGGCAGGGCAAGCCAACTGCCATCTCCAGCCAGGAGGCCACCGGAAACACATGTCAGCCCTCCGTCCATCTCTGCCACCATCATCCGGAATGAAGCAAGCATGGGCCTCCTGGCCCAGCACCCGGAGACTTCATACCAAATGCAGCTAGATCCATAGGCACACTTCAGAAGAATCACAAGGAGAGAGAGACACACGCAGAGAGAGAAAGAGACAGAGAGAGAGAGAAAGAGACAGACAGACAGACAGACAGACAGACAGACAGAGAGACCCAGAGACAGAGAGACAGGGAAACAGAGAATGAAAGAGAGTGAGAGTGAGAACGAAAACTAGCCCGAGAGCTGGACAGAGATCCACACAGGAAGGCAGCAAGACCCAAACCCAGGGTGAGGGCCAGAGGGAGACAGATAGGGTGTGTGGAGCAGCGCAGCCTGGGCAATTGGAAGCAGTGGGAGACAGAGGCAGCAAGAGATGGCTCCTTGGTGTGTGGAAGGAGGGAGGCGGGAGGCAGGGGTGTGGAGTGGAGCAGGCAGGGTGAGGGGCGTGCCAGGTGGGTCCACCCCTGGGCTGTGTGGCGCAGGTGGGCGCGCGGTGTGCAGGGCCAGTTGGCGTGTCCGGAGAGCTGGAGGGTCTGAGGTGGCAGAAGGCTGCAGCGTAGAGCAAAGTGGCGGAGCCGGAGGGCATGTGGAGGGTGCAAGGGGAGGCGGCCTCCCCTCGGGCTAAAATGAAAAGAGCGGGTCTGGAGCTTGTGTGTGTGTGTGTGTGTGTTTGCGTGTGTGTGTTTGCGCTCTGGTGGTGGCTGGCCTGGCCCAGCGAGTGTGCCTCCGGATGGGGCAAAGGCGCAGATGCCTCAGCAGGGGAGGAGGCGACAGGCGGCTTCCCCAGGGGTCCGTGGGTGCAGCTCGCGCCAGGAAGCCGGGGTGGCGGTGTCCGGAGCGCTGGGTGAGAGTGGGCAGGCAGGGCGCCGCGCCGCGCCGCGCCGCGGGTGTGCACGCAAAAGCGTCAGGCACGTCCTTCGAGCCGGAATCGAACCAGCGACCTAAGGATGTCCACAGATGGCTGTTGGGGCTACAGTCCTCCGCTCTACCAGCTGAGCTATCGAAGGGTGCACGTCTCCGGGGCCTGGGCGCGCGGTTTTCCGGAGCCCAGGGAGGCCGAGGCCCCGGAAGGCCAGAGGTCCGCGGGCCTGGGACTGGGAGTGGGAGTGGGCAGCCAGCCGGGAGACTGGAGCCCGGGTGTGGCTCTGCTTTGCGGGCGGAGCCCAGCCCGGGGGCGAAGCGGTTGCGGCAGCCGGGGCGGGCACCGGGGCGGGCACCGGGGCGGGCACCGGGGCGGGCGGGCAGTGCGTCTGTGATTGAGTGGGTGGCATCCGCGCCCACGGCCTCGGCCCTCTTGCCCGTCGTGGCCTCTCGCTGTGGCCCGGCGTGCGGGATGCCCGCGCCGCCCGGGTGGTCTGAAAGCTGCGGGGGAGCCCCGAGTGCACGGCCCGGGTCGGTGCGCCGGGGTGGGCCGGGGTGGGCCGGGGTGGGCTGGAGGAGGGCGGCGACAGGGGAGGGCAGCGGGAGATCCGGCCTGGGCGGCCAGCAGGCGACCTCCAAGGGCAGAGGCGCAGCAGCCAGGCCACGCCACGGGGTCCGGCTGAGGTCCCTGTCGGGGCGCCAGCCGGAAGCACCTGGATTCCCCCACCCTCCGCGCCACGGCTGCGCCCCCGGTGGCGGGAGACGGTGGCCCTGGGGCTTGGCCCGGACTCTCAGAGGCCCCCGCAGACAGGACGGCGACAGGGGTCCACAGGCAGGCCAGCCCAGGAGGGGTGGGGTGCGGGCATGGCTGCAGCCTCTGCCACGCCCGCCCCGGCGGGACTCCCCTGGCAGAGGGGCGGGAGGGCGCAACTCCATGGCTTCCCGAGGGGCCCAGGCCGCAAGAGAACATGCCCACTGCGGGGTCCGGTTCGGATCCCCGCCCAGGCGCCCACCGAGGCCTTGCCACAGGTTTCTGTGTGCTGCGTGCCCAGCGCCCCCGAACGTTGGCTCTGCTGGCCGCCCAGACGGAGACCCACAGTCGGGGTCGGGGGTCGGGTGGGCAGCTGCCAGCGGCTCGCACCGAGGCCAGGCATCCTCCACTGGGGTGGCGGCCACCCTCAGGCACCGCTGGCCGCCTGCGTCCTCCACCCAGCTAGCTCATCCCCCAGTCCCCTTGCCCGCCCCAAAGGCACGGGAGCCCGTCCAGCCAAGGCCCAGGCTTGCGCCTCGGGCCAGTGCTCACCGGGCTCCCGCGTGGCAGGCACGCAGAGCTGGCCGTGGCCTCTCCCCCACTGCTGAGCGGTGACATCCGCCTCAAGCAAAGGACGCTCCACAGCGCGTCCCCGGGCACCCCTGTCTACTCAAGGTGAACTGTCATGCCCTGTGCCTTGGTGAGCCTGAGGTGGGGGCGGTGGGGACAGCGGCCGGCCGGGGCCTCTGCAGACGAGGAGGCCAAGAGGCCTGCAGCCCCACGTGTCGCAGTCTCCTCTGCACAGAGCCCTTTGCACGAGCGGGACTGGGCACCGCCAGAGAGCAGTGAGGCCCCCACCTCCCTCCATTCCCCCAAGGAGCCCAAGCACGCCCAGACACGCCAGCACAAACTCGCACACAAACACACGGGCACACACACACACATACCCATAAGCGTGGGCACGCACACGTACGTACACACACACACACACACACACACACACACCCCGAGAAGAGAAACGTGGAGGGCCTTTCCGGGCTCCTCAGACATCTGGGCACCAAAGGCAGGAAGCCGCTCACACCCTCCAGGCAGGTTGTGCCACGCTTAAGGCTTACACTCTCTCCGGCTCAGCCCACGCTTTTTCCCCCTCTGCCACAGGCACACAGACACCTTCCTCATCTGGGGTCTCTGGAGCTCTTGCCAAATCTCTGCGTTTGCTCTCTGCCCCCTCAGCGCATCTGCTTAGCCCTCAGCTCGGGGGCAGGCCGATGGGACTAGGGGATTGTATCCCCTTCCCACCGAGCTCTCAGGGAGCCTTGCTCTTCCAGAGACTTCCCCTAACAGTATGGTGGCGGCCTCCGGAAGTGGTGGGAAGACTGGAACGAGGTGAGGCACGAGAGGCTGCGGACCTTAGGCAGGGCAAGCCAACTGCCATCTCCAGCCAGGAGGCCACCGGAAACACATGTCAGCCCTCCGTCCATCTCTGCCACCATCATCCGGAATGAAGCAAGCATGGGCCTCCTGGCCCAGCACCCGGAGACTTCATACCAAATGCAGCTAGATCCATAGGCACACTTCAGAAGAATCACAAGGAGAGAGAGACACACGCAGAGAGAGAAAGAGACAGAGAGAGAGAGAAAGAGACAGACAGACAGACAGACAGACAGACAGACAGAGAGACCCAGAGACAGAGAGACAGGGAAACAGAGAATGAAAGAGAGTGAGAGTGAGAACGAAAACTAGCCCGAGAGCTGGACAGAGATCCACACAGGAAGGCAGCAAGACCCAAACCCAGGGTGAGGGCCAGAGGGAGACAGATAGGGTGTGTGGAGCAGCGCAGCCTGGGCAATTGGAAGCAGTGGGAGACAGAGGCAGCAAGAGATGGCTCCTTGGTGTGTGGAAGGAGGGAGGCGGGAGGCAGGGGTGTGGAGTGGAGCAGGCAGGGTGAGGGGCGTGCCAGGTGGGTCCACCCCTGGGCTGTGTGGCGCAGGTGGGCGCGCGGTGTGCAGGGCCAGTTGGCGTGTCCGGAGAGCTGGAGGGTCTGAGGTGGCAGAAGGCTGCAGCGTAGAGCAAAGTGGCGGAGCCGGAGGGCATGTGGAGGGTGCAAGGGGAGGCGGCCTCCCCTCGGGCTAAAATGAAAAGAGCGGGTCTGGAGCTTGTGTGTGTGTGTGTGTGTGTTTGCGTGTGTGTGTTTGCGCTCTGGTGGTGGCTGGCCTGGCCCAGCGAGTGTGCCTCCGGATGGGGCAAAGGCGCAGATGCCTCAGCAGGGGAGGAGGCGACAGGCGGCTTCCCCAGGGGTCCGTGGGTGCAGCTCGCGCCAGGAAGCCGGGGTGGCGGTGTCCGGAGCGCTGGGTGAGAGTGGGCAGGCAGGGCGCCGCGCCGCGCCGCGCCGCGGGTGTGCGCGCAAAAGCGTCAGGCACGTCCTTCGAGCCGGAATCGAACCAGCGACCTAAGGATGTCCACAGATGGCTGTTGGGGCTACAGTCCTCCGCTCTACCAGCTGAGCTATCGAAGGGTGCACGTCTCCGGGGCCTGGGCGCGCGGTTTTCCGGAGCCCAGGGAGGCCGAGGCCCCGGAAGGCCAGAGGTCCGCGGGCCTGGGACTGGGAGTGGGAGTGGGCAGCCAGCCGGGAGACTGGAGCCCGGGTGTGGCTCTGCTTTGCGGGCGGAGCCCAGCCCGGGGGCGAAGCGGTTGCGGCAGCCGGGGCGGGCACCGGGGCGGGCACCGGGGCGGGCGGGCAGTGCGTCTGTGATTGAGTGGGTGGCATCCGCGCCCACGGCCTCGGCCCTCTTGCCCGTCGTGGCCTCTCGCTGTGGCCCGGCGTGCGGGATGCCCGCGCCGCCCGGGTGGTCTGAAAGCTGCGGGGGAGCCCCGAGTGCACGGCCCGGGTCGGTGCGCCGGGGTGGGCCGGGGTGGGCCGGGGTGGGCTGGAGGAGGGCGGCGACAGGGGAGGGCAGCGGGAGATCCGGCCTGGGCGGCCAGCAGGCGACCTCCAAGGGCAGAGGCGCAGCAGCCAGGCCACGCCACGTGGTCCGGCTGAGGTCCCTGTCGGGGCGCCAGCCGGAAGCACCTGGATTCCCCCACCCTCCGCGCCACGGCTGCGCCCCCGGTGGCGGGAGACGGTGGCCCTGGGGCTTGGCCCGGACTCTCAGAGGCCCCCGCAGACAGGACGGCGACAGGGGTCCACAGGCAGGCCAGCCCAGGAGGGGTGGGGTGCGGGCATGGCTGCAGCCTCTGCCACGCCCGCCCCGGCGGGACTCCCCTGGCAGAGGGGCGGGAGGGCGCAACTCCATGGCTTCCCGAGGGGCCCAGGCCGCAAGAGAACATGCCCACTGCGGGGTCCGGTTCGGATCCCCGCCCAGGCGCCCACCGAGGCCTTGCCACAGGTTTCTGTGTGCTGCGTGCCCAGCGCCCCCGAACGTTGGCTCTGCTGGCCGCCCAGACGGAGACCCACAGTCGGGGTCGGGGGTCGGGTGGGCAGCTGCCAGCGGCTCGCACCGAGGCCAGGCATCCTCCACTGGGGTGGCGGCCACCCTCAGGCACCGCTGGCCGCCTGCGTCCTCCACCCAGCTAGCTCATCCCCCAGTCCCCTTGCCCGCCCCAAAGGCACGGGAGCCCGTCCAGCCAAGGCCCAGGCTTGCGCCTCGGGCCAGTGCTCACCGGGCTCCCGCGTGGCAGGCACGCAGAGCTGGCCGTGGCCTCTCCCCCACTGCTGAGCGGTGACATCCGCCTCAAGCAAAGGACGCTCCACAGCGCGTCCCCGGGCACCCCTGTCTACTCAAGGTGAACTGTCATGCCCTGTGCCTTGGTGAGCCTGAGGTGGGGGCGGTGGGGACAGCGGCCGGCCGGGGCCTCTGCAGACGAGGAGGCCAAGAGGCCTGCAGCCCCACGTGTCGCAGTCTCCTCTGCACAGAGCCCTTTGCACGAGCGGGACTGGGCACCGCCAGAGAGCAGTGAGGCCCCCACCTCCCTCCATTCCCCCAAGGAGCCCAAGCACGCCCAGACACGCCAGCACAAACTCGCACACAAACACACGGGCACACACACACACATACCCATAAGCGTGGGCACGCACACGTACGTACACACACACACACACACACACACACACACCCCGAGAAGAGAAACGTGGAGGGCCTTTCCGGGCTCCTCAGACATCTGGGCACCAAAGGCAGGAAGCCGCTCACACCCTCCAGGCAGGTTGTGCCACGCTTAAGGCTTACACTCTCTCCGGCTCAGCCCACGCTTTTTCCCCCTCTGCCACAGGCACACAGACACCTTCCTCATCTGGGGTCTCTGGAGCTCTTGCCAAATCTCTGCGTTTGCTCTCTGCCCCCTCAGCGCATCTGCTTAGCCCTCAGCTCGGGGGCAGGCCGATGGGACTAGGGGATTGTATCCCCTTCCCACCGAGCTCTCAGGGAGCCTTGCTCTTCCAGAGACTTCCCCTAACAGTATGGTGGCGGCCTCCGGAAGTGGTGGGAAGACTGGAACGAGGTGAGGCACGAGAGGCTGCGGACCTTAGGCAGGGCAAGCCAACTGCCATCTCCAGCCAGGAGGCCACCGGAAACACATGTCAGCCCTCCGTCCATCTCTGCCACCATCATCCGGAATGAAGCAAGCATGGGCCTCCTGGCCCAGCACCCGGAGACTTCATACCAAATGCAGCTAGATCCATAGGCACACTTCAGAAGAATCACAAGGAGAGAGAGACACACGCAGAGAGAGAAAGAGACAGAGAGAGAGAGAAAGAGACAGACAGACAGACAGACAGACAGACAGACAGAGAGACCCAGAGACAGAGAGACAGGGAAACAGAGAATGAAAGAGAGTGAGAGTGAGAACGAAAACTAGCCCGAGAGCTGGACAGAGATCCACACAGGAAGGCAGCAAGACCCAAACCCAGGGTGAGGGCCAGAGGGAGACAGATAGGGTGTGTGGAGCAGCGCAGCCTGGGCAATTGGAAGCAGTGGGAGACAGAGGCAGCAAGAGATGGCTCCTTGGTGTGTGGAAGGAGGGAGGCGGGAGGCAGGGGTGTGGAGTGGAGCAGGCAGGGTGAGGGGCGTGCCAGGTGGGTCCACCCCTGGGCTGTGTGGCGCAGGTGGGCGCGCGGTGTGCAGGGCCAGTTGGCGTGTCCGGAGAGCTGGAGGGTCTGAGGTGGCAGAAGGCTGCAGCGTAGAGCAAAGTGGCGGAGCCGGAGGGCATGTGGAGGGTGCAAGGGGAGGCGGCCTCCCCTCGGGCTAAAATGAAAAGAGCGGGTCTGGAGCTTGTGTGTGTGTGTGTGTGTGTTTGCGTGTGTGTGTTTGCGCTCTGGTGGTGGCTGGCCTGGCCCAGCGAGTGTGCCTCCGGATGGGGCAAAGGCGCAGATGCCTCAGCAGGGGAGGAGGCGACAGGCGGCTTCCCCAGGGGTCCGTGGGTGCAGCTCGCGCCAGGAAGCCGGGGTGGCGGTGTCCGGAGCGCTGGGTGAGAGTGGGCAGGCAGGGCGCCGCGCCGCGCCGCGCCGCGGGTGTGCGCGCAAAAGCGTCAGGCACGTCCTTCGAGCCGGAATCGAACCAGCGACCTAAGGATGTCCACAGATGGCTGTTGGGGCTACAGTCCTCCGCTCTACCAGCTGAGCTATCGAAGGGTGCACGTCTCCGGGGCCTGGGCGCGCGGTTTTCCGGAGCCCAGGGAGGCCGAGGCCCCGGAAGGCCAGAGGTCCGCGGGCCTGGGACTGGGAGTGGGAGTGGGCAGCCAGCCGGGAGACTGGAGCCCGGGTGTGGCTCTGCTTTGCGGGCGGAGCCCAGCCCGGGGGCGAAGCGGTTGCGGCAGCCGGGGCGGGCACCGGGGCGGGCACCGGGGCGGGCGGGCAGTGCGTCTGTGATTGAGTGGGTGGCATCCGCGCCCACGGCCTCGGCCCTCTTGCCCGTCGTGGCCTCTCGCTGTGGCCCGGCGTGCGGGATGCCCGCGCCGCCCGGGTGGTCTGAAAGCTGCGGGGGAGCCCCGAGTGCACGGCCCGGGTCGGTGCGCCGGGGTGGGCCGGGGTGGGCCGGGGTGGGCTGGAGGAGGGCGGCGACAGGGGAGGGCAGCGGGAGATCCGGCCTGGGCGGCCAGCAGGCGACCTCCAAGGGCAGAGGCGCAGCAGCCAGGCCACGCCACGGGGTCCGGCTGAGGTCCCTGTCGGGGCGCCAGCCGGAAGCACCTGGATTCCCCCACCCTCCGCGCCACGGCTGCGCCCCCGGTGGCGGGAGACGGTGGCCCTGGGGCTTGGCCCGGACTCTCAGAGGCCCCCGCAGACAGGACGGCGACAGGGGTCCACAGGCAGGCCAGCCCAGGAGGGGTGGGGTGCGGGCATGGCTGCAGCCTCTGCCACGCCCGCCCCGGCGGGACTCCCCTGGCAGAGGGGCGGGAGGGCGCAACTCCATGGCTTCCCGAGGGGCCCAGGCCGCAAGAGAACATGCCCACTGCGGGGTCCGGTTCGGATCCCCGCCCAGGCGCCCACCGAGGCCTTGCCACAGGTTTCTGTGTGCTGCGTGCCCAGCGCCCCCGAACGTTGGCTCTGCTGGCCGCCCAGACGGAGACCCACAGTCGGGGTCGGGGGTCGGGTGGGCAGCTGCCAGCGGCTCGCACCGAGGCCAGGCATCCTCCACTGGGGTGGCGGCCACCCTCAGGCACCGCTGGCCGCCTGCGTCCTCCACCCAGCTAGCTCATCCCCCAGTCCCCTTGCCCGCCCCAAAGGCACGGGAGCCCGTCCAGCCAAGGCCCAGGCTTGCGCCTCGGGCCAGTGCTCACCGGGCTCCCGCGTGGCAGGCACGCAGAGCTGGCCGTGGCCTCTCCCCCACTGCTGAGCGGTGACATCCGCCTCAAGCAAAGGACGCTCCACAGCGCGTCCCCGGGCACCCCTGTCTACTCAAGGTGAACTGTCATGCCCTGTGCCTTGGTGAGCCTGAGGTGGGGGCGGTGGGGACAGCGGCCGGCCGGGGCCTCTGCAGACGAGGAGGCCAAGAGGCCTGCAGCCCCACGTGTCGCAGTCTCCTCTGCACAGAGCCCTTTGCACGAGCGGGACTGGGCACCGCCAGAGAGCAGTGAGGCCCCCACCTCCCTCCATTCCCCCAAGGAGCCCAAGCACGCCCAGACACGCCAGCACAAACTCGCACACAAACACACGGGCACACACACACACATACCCATAAGCGTGGGCACGCACACGTACGTACACACACACACACACACACACACACACACCCCGAGAAGAGAAACGTGGAGGGCCTTTCCGGGCTCCTCAGACATCTGGGCACCAAAGGCAGGAAGCCGCTCACACCCTCCAGGCAGGTTGTGCCACGCTTAAGGCTTACACTCTCTCCGGCTCAGCCCACGCTTTTTCCCCCTCTGCCACAGGCACACAGACACCTTCCTCATCTGGGGTCTCTGGAGCTCTTGCCAAATCTCTGCATTTGCTCTCTGCCCCCTCAGCGCATCTGCTTAGCCCTCAGCTCGGGGGCAGGCCGATGGGACTAGGGGATTGTATCCCCTTCCCACCGAGCTCTCAGGGAGCCTTGCTCTTCCAGAGACTTCCCCTAACAGTATGGTGGCGGCCTCCGGAAGTGGTGGGAAGACTGGAACGAGGTGAGGCACGAGAGGCTGCGGACCTTAGGCAGGGCAAGCCAACTGCCATCTCCAGCCAGGAGGCCACCGGAAACACATGTCAGCCCTCCGTCCATCTCTGCCACCATCATCCGGAATGAAGCAAGCATGGGCCTCCTGGCCCAGCACCCGGAGACTTCATACCAAATGCAGCTAGATCCATAGGCACACTTCAGAAGAATCACAAGGAGAGAGAGACACACGCAGAGAGAGAAAGAGACAGAGAGAGAGAGAAAGAGACAGACAGACAGACAGACAGACAGACAGACAGACAGAGAGACCCAGAGACAGAGAGACAGGGAAACAGAGAATGAAAGAGAGTGAGAGTGAGAACGAAAACTAGCCCGAGAGCTGGACAGAGATCCACACAGGAAGGCAGCAAGACCCAAACCCAGGGTGAGGGCCAGAGGGAGACAGATAGGGTGTGTGGAGCAGCGCAGCCTGGGCAATTGGAAGCAGTGGGAGACAGAGGCAGCAAGAGATGGCTCCTTGGTGTGTGGAAGGAGGGAGGCGGGAGGCAGGGGTGTGGAGTGGAGCAGGCAGGGTGAGGGGCGTGCCAGGTGGGTCCACCCCTGGGCTGTGTGGCGCAGGTGGGCGCGCGGTGTGCAGGGCCAGTTGGCGTGTCCGGAGAGCTGGAGGGTCTGAGGTGGCAGAAGGCTGCAGCGTAGAGCAAAGTGGCGGAGCCGGAGCGCATGTGGAGGGTGCAAGGGGAGGCGGCCTCCCCTCGGGCTAAAATGAAAAGAGCGGGTCTGGAGCTTGTGTGTGTGTGTGTGTGTGTTTGCGTGTGTGTGTTTGCGCTCTGGTGGTGGCTGGCCTGGCCCAGCGAGTGTGCCTCCGGATGGGGCAAAGGCGCAGATGCCTCAGCAGGGGAGGAGGCGACAGGCGGCTTCCCCAGGGGTCCGTGGGTGCAGCTCGAGCCAGGAAGCCGGGGTGGCGGTGTCCGGAGCGCTGGGTGAGAGTGGGCAGGCAGGGCGCCGCGCCGCGCCGCGCCGCGGGTGTGCGCGCAAAAGCGTCAGGCACGTCCTTCGAGCCGGAATCGAACCAGCGACCTAAGGATGTCCACAGATGGCTGTTGGGGCTACAGTCCTCCGCTCTACCAGCTGAGCTATCGAAGGGTGCACGTCTCCGGGGCCTGGGCGCGCGGTTTTCCGGAGCCCAGGGAGGCCGAGGCCCCGGAAGGCCAGAGGTCCGCGGGCCTGGGACTGGGAGTGGGAGTGGGCAGCCAGCCGGGAGACTGGAGCCCGGGTGTGGCTCTGCTTTGCGGGCGGAGCCCAGCCTGGGGGCGAAGCGGTTGCGGCAGCCGGGGGGGGGGGGCACCGGGGCGGGCACCGGGGCGGGCGGGCAGTGCGTCTGTGATTGAGTGGGTGGCATCCGCGCCCACGGCCTCGGCCCTCTTGCCCGTCGTGGCCTCTCGCTGTGGCCCGGCGTGCGGGATGCCCGCGCCGCCCGGGTGGTCTGAAAGCTGCGGGGGAGCCCCGAGTGCACGGCCCGGGTCGGTGCGCCGGGGTGGGCCGGGGTGGGCCGGGGTGGGCTGGAGGAGGGCGGCGACAGGGGAGGGCAGCGGGAGATCCGGCCTGGGCGGCCAGCAGGCGACCTCCAAGGGCAGAGGCGCAGCAGCCAGGCCACGCCACGGGGTCCGGCTGAGGTCCCTGTCGGGGCGCCAGCCGGAAGCACCTGGATTCCCCCACCCTCAGCGCCACGGCTGCGCCCCCGGTGGCAGGAGACGGTGGCCCTGGGGCTTGGCCCGGACTCTCAGAGGCCCCCGCAGACAGGACGGCGACAGGGGTCCACAGGCAGGCCAGCCCAGGAGGGGTGGGGTGCGGGCATGGCTGCAGCCTCTGCCACGCCCGCCCCGGCGGGACTCCCCTGGCAGAGGGGCGGGAGGGCGCAACTCCATGGCTTCCCGAGGGGCCCAGGCCGCAAGAGAACATGCCCACTGCGGGGTCCGGTTCGGATCCCCGCCCAGGCGCCCACCGAGGCCTTGCCACAGGTTTCTGTGTGCTGCGTGCCCAGCGCCCCCGAACGTTGGCTCTGCTGGCCGCCCAGACGGAGACCCACAGTCGGGGTCGGGGGTCGGGTGGGCAGCTGCCAGCGGCTCGCACCGAGGCCAGGCATCCTCCACTGGGGTGGTGGCCACCCTCAGGCACCGCTGGCCGCCTGCGTCCTCCACCCAGCTAGCTCATCCCCCAGTCCCCTTGCCCGCCCCAAAGGCACGGGAGCCCGTCCAGCCAAGGCCCAGGCTTGCGCCTCGGGCCAGTGCTCACCGGGCTCCCGCGTGGCAGGCACGCAGAGCTGGCCGTGGCCTCTCCCCCACTGCTGAGCGGTGACATCCGCCTCAAGCAAAGGACGCTCCACAGCGCGTCCCCGGGCACCCCTGTCTACTCAAGGTGAACTGTCATGCCCTGTGCCTTGGTGAGCCTGAGGTGGGGGCGGTGGGGACAGCGGCCGGCCGGGGCCTCTGCAGACGAGGAGGCCAAGAGGCCTGCAGCCCCACGTGTCGCAGTCTCCTCTGCACAGAGCCCTTTGCACGAGCGGGACTGGGCACCGCCAGAGAGCAGTGAGGCCCCCACCTCCCTCCATTCCCCCAAGGAGCCCAAGCACGCCCAGACACGCCAGCACAAACTCGCACACAGACACACGGGCACACACACACACATACCCATAAGCGTGGGCACGCACACGTACGTACACACACACACACACACACACACACACACACACACACCCCGAGAAGAGAAACGTGGAGGGTCTTTCCGGGCTCCTCAGACATCTGGGCACCAAAGGCAGGAAGCCGCTCACACCCTCCAGGCAGGTTGTGCCACGCTTAAGGCTTACACTCTCTCCGGCTCAGCCCACGCCTTTTCCCCCTCTGCCACAGGCACACAGACACCTTCCTCATCTGGGGTCCCTGGAGCTCTTGCCAAATCTCTGCATTTGCTCTCTGCCCCCTCAGCGCATCTGCTTAGCCCTCAGCTCGGGGGCAGGCCGATGGGACTAGGGGATTGTATCCCCTTCCCACCGAGCTCTCAGGGAGCCTTGCTCTTCCAGAGACTTCCCCTAACAGTATGGTGGCGGCCTCCGGAAGTGGTGGGAAGACTGGAACGAGGTGAGGCACGAGAGGCTGGGGACCTTAGGCAGGGCAAGCCAACTGCCATCTCCAGCCAGGAGGCCACCGGAAACACATGTCAGCCCTCCGTCCATCTCTGCCACCATCATCCGGAATGAAGCAAGCATGGGCCTCCTGGCCCAGCACCCGGAGACTTCATACCAAATGCAGCTAGATCCATAGGCACACTTCAGAAGAATCACAAGGAGAGAGAGACACACGCAGAGAGAGAAAGAGACAGAGAGAGAGAGAAAGAGACAGACAGACAGACAGACAGACAGACAGAGAGACCCAGAGACAGAGAGACAGGGAAACAGAGAATGAAAGAGAGTGAGAGTGAGAACGAAAACTAGCCCGAGAGCTGGACAGAGATCCACACAGGAAGGCAGCAAGACCCAAACCCAGGGTGAGGGCCAGAGGGAGACAGATAGGGTGTGTGGAGCAGCGCAGCCTGGGCAATTGGAAGCAGTGGGAGACAGAGGCAGCAAGAGATGGCTCCTTGGTGTGTGGAAGGAGGGAGGCGGGAGGCAGGGGTGTGGAGTGGAGCAGGCAGGGTGAGGGGCGTGCCAGGTGGGTCCACCCCTGGGCTGTGTGGCGCAGGTGGGCGCGCGGTGTGCAGGGCCAGTTGGCGTGTCCGGAGAGCTGGAGGGTCTGAGGTGGCAGAAGGCTGCAGCGTAGAGCAAAGTGGCGGAGCCGGAGGGCATGTGGAGGGTGCAAGGGGAGGCGGCCTCCCCTCGGGCTAAAATGAAAAGAGCGGGTCTGGAGCTTGTGTGTGTGTGTGTGTGTGTGTGTGTGTGTGTGTGTTTGCGCCCTGGTGGTGGCTGGCCTGGCCCAGCGAGTGTGCCTCCGGATGGGGCAAAGGCGCAGATGCCTCAGCAGGGGAGGAGGCGACAGGCGGCTTCCCCAGGGGTCCGTGGGTGCAGCTCGCGCCAGGAAGCCGGGGTGGCGGTGTCCGGAGCGCTGGGTGAGAGTGGGCAGGCAGGGCGCCGCGCCGCGCCGCGCCGCGGGTGTGCGCGCAAAAGCGTCAGGCACGTCCTTCGAGCCGGAATCGAACCAGCGACCTAAGGATGTCCACAGATGGCTGTTGGGGCTACAGTCCTCCGCTCTACCAGCTGAGCTATCGAAGGGTGCACGTCTCCGGGGCCTGGGCGCGCGGTTTTCCGGAGCCCAGGGAGGCCGAGGCCCCGGAAGGCCAGAGGTCCGCGGGCCTGGGACTGGGAGTGGGAGTGGGCAGCCAGCCGGGAGACTGGAGCCCGGGTGTGGCTCTGCTTTGCGGGCGGAGCCCAGCCCGGGGGCGAAGCGGTTGCGGCAGCCGGGGCGGGCACCGGGGCGGGCACCGGGGCGGGCGGGCAGTGCGTCTGTGATTGAGTGGGTGGCATCCGCGCCCACGGCCTCGGCCCTCTTGCCCGTCGTGGCCTCTCGCTGTGGCCCGGCGTGCGGGATGCCCGCGCCGCCCGGGTGGTCTGAAAGCTGCGGGGGAGCCCCGAGTGCACGGCCCGGGTCGGTGCGCCGGGGTGGGCCGGGGTGGGCCGGGGTGGGCTGGAGGAGGGCGGCGACAGGGGAGGGCAGCGGGAGATCCGGCCTGGGCGGCCAGCAGGCGACCTCCAAGGGCAGAGGCGCAGCAGCCAGGCCACGCCACGGGGTCCGGCTGAGGTCCCTGTCGGGGCGCCAGCCGGAAGCACCTGGATTCCCCCACCCTCCGCGCCACGGCTGCGCCCCCGGTGGCGGGAGACGGTGGCCCTGGGGCTTGGCCCGGACTCTCAGAGGCCCCCGCAGACAGGACGGCGACAGGGGTCCACAGGCAGGCCAGCCCAGGAGGGGTGGGGTGCGGGCATGGCTGCAGCCTCTGCCACGCCCGCCCCGGCGGGACTCCCCTGGCAGAGGGGCGGGAGGGCGCAACTCCATGGCTTCCCGAGGGGCCCAGGCCGCAAGAGAACATGCCCACTGCGGGGTCCGGTTCGGATCCCCGCCCAGGCGCCCACCGAGGCCTTGCCACAGGTTTCTGTGTGCTGCGTGCCCAGCGCCCCCGAACGTTGGCTCTGCTGGCCGCCCAGACGGAGACCCACAGTCGGGGTCGGGGGTCGGGTGGGCAGCTGCCAGCGGCTCGCACCGAGGCCAGGCATCCTCCACTGGGGTGGCGGCCACCCTCAGGCACCGCTGGCCGCCTGCGTCCTCCACCCAGCTAGCTCATCCCCCAGTCCCCTTGCCCGCCCCAAAGGCACGGGAGCCCGTCCAGCCAAGGCCCAGGCTTGCGCCTCGGGCCAGTGCTCACCGGGCTCCCGCGTGGCAGGCACGCAGAGCTGGCCGTGGCCTCTCCCCCACTGCTGAGCGGTGACATCCGCCTCAAGCAAAGGACGCTCCACAGCGCGTCCCCGGGCACCCCTGTCTACTCAAGGTGAACTGTCATGCCCTGTGCCTTGGTGAGCCTGAGGTGGGGGCGGTGGGGACAGCGGCCGGCCGGGGCCTCTGCAGACGAGGAGGCCAAGAGGCCTGCAGCCCCACGTGTCGCAGTCTCCTCTGCACAGAGCCCTTTGCACGAGCGGGACTGGGCACCGCCAGAGAGCAGTGAGGCCCCCACCTCCCTCCATTCCCCCAAGGAGCCCAAGCACGCCCAGACACGCCAGCACAAACTCGCACACAGACACACGGGCACACACACACACATACCCATAAGCGTGGGCACGCACACGTACGTACACACACACACACACACACACACACACACTCACACCCCGAGAAGAGAAACGTGGAGGGCCTTTCCGGGCTCCTCAGACATCTGGGCACCAAAGGCAGGAAGCCGCTCACACCCTCCAGGCAGGTTGTGCCACGCTTAAGGCTTACACTCTCTCCGGCTCAGCCCACGCTTTTTCCCCCTCTGCCACAGGCACACAGACACCTTCCTCATCTGGGGTCCCTGGAGCTCTTGCCAAATCTCTGCATTTGCTGTCTGCCCCCTCAGCTCATCTGCTTAGCCCTCAGCTCGGGGGCAGGCCGATGGGACTAGGGGATTGTATCCCCTTCCCACCGAGCTCTCAGGGAGCCTTGCTCTTCCAGAGACTTCCCCTAACAGTATGGTGGCGGCCTCCGGAAGTGGTGGGAAGACTGGAACGAGGTGAGGCACGAGAGGCTGGGGACCTTAGGCAGGGCAAGCCAACTGCCATCTCCAGCCAGGAGGCCACCGGAAACACATGTCAGCCCTCCGTCCATCTCTGCCACCATCATCCGGAATGAAGCAAGCATGGGCCTCCTGGCCCAGCACCCGGAGACTTCATACCAAATGCAGCTAGATCCATAGGCACACTTCAGAAGAATCACAAGGAGAGAGAGACACACGCAGAGAGAGAAAGAGACAGAGAGAGAGAGAAAGAGACAGACAGACAGACAGAGAGACCCAGAGACAGAGAGACAGGGAAACAGAGAATGAAAGAGAGTGAGAGTGAGAACAAAAACTAGCCCGAGAGCTGGACAGAGATCCACACAGGAAGGCAGCAAGACCCAAACCCAGGGTGAGGGCCAGAGGGAGACAGATAGGGTGTGTGGAGCAGCGCAGCCTGGGCAATTGGAAGCAGTGGGAGACAGAGGCAGCAAGAGATGGCTCCTTGGTGTGTGGAAGGAGGGAGGCGGGAGGCAGGGGTGTGGAGTGGAGCAGGCAGGGTGAGGGGCGTGCCAGGTGGGTCCACCCCTGGGCTGTGTGGCGCAGGTGGGCGCGCGGTGTGCAGGGCCAGTTGGCGTGTCCGGAGAGCTGGAGGGTCTGAGGTGGCAGAAGGCTGCAGCGTAGAGCAAAGTGGCGGAGCCGGAGGGCATGTGGAGGGTGCAAGGGGAGGCGGCCTCCCCTCGGGCTAAAATGAAAAGAGCGGGTCTGGAGCTTGTGTGTGTGTGTGTGTGTGTTTGCGTGTGTGTGTTTGCGCTCTGGTGGTGGCTGGCCTGGCCCAGCGAGTGTGCCTCCGGATGGGGCAAAGGCGCAGATGCCTCAGCAGGGGAGGAGGCGACAGGCGGCTTCCCCAGGGGTCCGTGGGTGCAGCTCGAGCCAGGAAGCCGGGGTGGCGGGGTCCGGAGCGCTGGGTGAGAGTGGGCAGGCAGGGCGCCGCGCCGCGCCGCGCCGCGGGTGTGCGCGCAAAAGCGTCAGGCACGTCCTTCGAGCCGGAATCGAACCAGCGACCTAAGGATGTCCACAGATGGCTGTTGGGGCTACAGTCCTCCGCTCTACCAGCTGAGCTATCGAAGGGTGCACGTCTCCGGGGCCTGGGCGCGCGGTTTTCCGGAGCCCAGGGAGGCCGAGGCCCCGGAAGGCCAGAGGTCCGCGGGCCTGGGACTGGGAGTGGGAGTGGGCAGCCAGCCGGGAGACTGGAGCCCGGGTGTGGCTCTGCTTTGCGGGCGGAGCCCAGCCCAGGGGCGAAGCGGTTGCGGCAGCCGGGGCGGGCACCGGGGCGGGCACCGGGGCGGGCACCGGGGCGGGCGGGCAGTGCGTCTGTGATTGAGTGGGTGGCATCCGCGCCCACGGCCTCGGCCCTCTTGCCCGTCGTGGCCTCTCGCTGTGGCCCGGCGTGCGGGATGCCCGCGCCGCCCGGGTGGTCTGAAAGCTGCGGGGGAGCCCCGAGTGCACGGCCCGGGTCGGTGCGCCGGGGTGGGCCGGGGTGGGCCGGGGTGGGCTGGAGGAGGGCGGCGACAGGGGAGGGCAGCGGGAGATCCGGCCTGGGCGGCCAGCAGGCGACCTCCAAGGGCAGAGGCGCAGCAGCCAGGCCACGCCACGGGGTCCGGCTGAGGTCCCTGTCGGGGCGCCAGCCGGAAGCACCTGGATTCCCCCACCCTCCGCGCCACGGCTGCGCCCCCGGTGGCGGGAGACGGTGGCCCTGGGGCTTGGCCCGGACTCTCAGAGGCCCCCGCAGACAGGACGGCGACAGGGGTCCACAGGCAGGCCAGCCCAGGAGGGGTGGGGTGCGGGCATGGCTGCAGCCTCTGCCACGCCCGCCCCGGCGGGACTCCCCTGGCAGAGGGGCGGGAGGGCGCAACTCCATGGCTTCCCGAGGGGCCCAGGCCGCAAGAGAACATGCCCACTGCGGGGTCCGGTTCGGATCCCCGCCCAGGCGCCCACCGAGGCCTTGCCACAGGTTTCTGTGTGCTGCGTGCCCAGCGCCCCCGAACGTTGGCTCTGCTGGCCGCCCAGACGGAGACCCACAGTCGGGGTCGGGGGTCGGGTGGGCAGCTGCCAGCGGCTCGCACCGAGGCCAGGCATCCTCCACTGGGGTGGCGGCCACCCTCAGGCACCGCTGGCCGCCTGCGTCCTCCACCCAGCTAGCTCATCCCCCAGTCCCCTTGCCCGCCCCAAAGGCACGGGAGCCCGTCCAGCCAAGGCCCAGGCTTGCGCCTCGGGCCAGTGCTCACCGGGCTCCCGCGTGGCAGGCACGCAGAGCTGGCCGTGGCCTCTCCCCCACTGCTGAGCGGTGACATCCGCCTCAAGCAAAGGACGCTCCACAGCGCGTCCCCGGGCACCCCTGTCTACTCAAGGTGAACTGTCATGCCCTGTGCCTTGGTGAGCCTGAGGTGGGGGCGGTGGGGACAGCGGCCGGCCGGGGCCTCTGCAGACGAGGAGGCCAAGAGGCCTGCAGCCCCACGTGTCGCAGTCTCCTCTGCACAGAGCCCTTTGCACGAGCGGGACTGGGCACCGCCAGAGAGCAGTGAGGCCCCCACCTCCCTCCATTCCCCCAAGGAGCCCAAGCACGCCCAGACACGCCAGCACAAACTCGCACACAGACACACGGGCACACACACACACATACCCATAAGCGTGGGCACGCACACGTACGTACACACACACACACACACACACACACACACACACCCCGAGAAGAGAAACGTGGAGGGTCTTTCCGGGCTCCTCAGACATCTGGGCACCAAAGGCAGGAAGCCGCTCACACCCTCCAGGCAGGTTGTGCCACGCTTAAGGCTTACACTCTCTCCGGCTCAGCCCACGCCTTTTCCCCCTCTGCCACAGGCACACAGACACCTTCCTCATCTGGGGTCCCTGGAGCTCTTGCCAAATCTCTGCATTTGCTCTCTGCCCCCTCAGCGCATCTGCTTAGCCCTCAGCTCGGGGGCAGGCCGATGGGACTAGGGGATTGTATCCCCTTCCCACCGAGCTCTCAGGGAGCCTTGCTCTTCCAGAGACTTCCCCTAACAGTATGGTGGCGGCCTCCGGAAGTGGTGGGAAGACTGGAACGAGGTGAGGCACGAGAGGCTGCGGACCTTAGGCAGGGCAAGCCAACTGCCATCTCCAGCCAGGAGGCCACCGGAAACACATGTCAGCCCTCCGTCCATCTCTGCCACCATCATCCGGAATGAAGCAAGCATGGGCCTCCTGGCCCAGCACCCGGAGACTTCATACCAAATGCAGCTAGATCCATAGGCACACTTCAGAAGAATCACAAGGAGAGAGAGACACACGCAGAGAGAGAAAGAGACAGAGAGAGAGAGAAAGAGACAGACAGACAGACAGACAGACAGACAGAGAGACCCAGAGACAGAGAGACAGGGAAACAGAGAATGAAAGAGAGTGAGAGTGAGAACGAAAACTAGCCCGAGAGCTGGACAGAGATCCACACAGGAAGGCAGCAAGACCCAAACCCAGGGTGAGGGCCAGAGGGAGACAGATAGGGTGTGTGGAGCAGCGCAGCCTGGGCAATTGGAAGCAGTGGGAGACAGAGGCAGCAAGAGATGGCTCCTTGGTGTGTGGAAGGAGGGAGGCGGGAGGCAGGGGTGTGGAGTGGAGCAGGCAGGGTGAGGGGCGTGCCAGGTGGGTCCACCCCTGGGCTGTGTGGCGCAGGTGGGCGCGCGGTGTGCAGGGCCAGTTGGCGTGTCCGGAGAGCTGGAGGGTCTGAGGTGGCAGAAGGCTGCAGCGTAGAGCAAAGTGGCGGAGCCGGAGGGCATGTGGAGGGTGCAAGGGGAGGCGGCCTCCCCTCGGGCTAAAATGAAAAGAGCGGGTCTGGAGCTTGTGTGTGTGTGTGTGTGTGTGTGTGTGTGTGTTTGCGTGTGTGTGTTTGCGCTCTGGTGGTGGCTGGCCTGGCCCAGCGAGTGTGCCTCCGGATGGGGCAAAGGCGCAGATGCCTCAGCAGGGGAGGAGGCGACAGGCGGCTTCCCCAGGGGTCCGTGGGTGCAGCTCGCGCCAGGAAGCCGGGGTGGCGGTGTCCGGAGCGCTGGGTGAGAGTGGGCAGGCAGGGCGCCGCGCCGCGCCGCGCCGCGGGTGTGCACGCAAAAGCGTCAGGCACGTCCTTCGAGCCGGAATCGAACCAGCGACCTAAGGATGTCCACAGATGGCTGTTGGGGCTACAGTCCTCCGCTCTACCAGCTGAGCTATCGAAGGGTGCACGTCTCCGGGGCCTGGGCGCGCGGTTTTCCGGAGCCCAGGGAGGCCGAGGCCCCGGAAGGCCAGAGGTCCGCGGGCCTGGGACTGGGAGTGGGAGTGGGCAGCCAGCCGGGAGACTGGAGCCCGGGTGTGGCTCTGCTTTGCGGGCGGAGCCCAGCCCGGGGGCGAAGCGGTTGCGGCAGCCGGGGCGGGCACCGGGGCGGGCACCGGGGCGGGCACCGGGGCGGGCGGGCAGTGCGTCTGTGATTGAGTGGGTGGCATCCGCGCCCACGGCCTCGGCCCTCTTGCCCGTCGTGGCCTCTCGCTGTGGCCCGGCGTGCGGGATGCCCGCGCCGCCCGGGTGGTCTGAAAGCTGCGGGGGAGCCCCGAGTGCACGGCCCGGGTCGGTGCGCCGGGGTGGGCCGGGGTGGGCCGGGGTGGGCTGGAGGAGGGCGGCGACAGGGGAGGGCAGCGGGAGATCCGGCCTGGGCGGCCAGCAGGCGACCTCCAAGGGCAGAGGCGCAGCAGCCAGGCCACGCCACGGGGTCCGGCTGAGGTCCCTGTCGGGGCGCCAGCCGGAAGCACCTGGATTCCCCCACCCTCCGCGCCACGGCTGCGCCCCCGGTGGCGGGAGACGGTGGCCCTGGGGCTTGGCCCGGACTCTCAGAGGCCCCCGCAGACAGGACGGCGACAGGGGTCCACAGGCAGGCCAGCCCAGGAGGGGTGGGGTGCGGGCATGGCTGCAGCCTCTGCCACGCCCGCCCCGGCGGGACTCCCCTGGCAGAGGGGCGGGAGGGCGCAACTCCATGGCTTCCCGAGGGGCCCAGGCCGCAAGAGAACATGCCCACTGCGGGGTCCGGTTCGGATCCCCGCCCAGGCGCCCACCGAGGCCTTGCCACAGGTTTCTGTGTGCTGCGTGCCCAGCGCCCCCGAACGTTGGCTCTGCTGGCCGCCCAGACGGAGACCCACAGTCGGGGTCGGGGGTCGGGTGGGCAGCTGCCAGCGGCTCGCACCGAGGCCAGGCATCCTCCACTGGGGTGGCGGCCACCCTCAGGCACCGCTGGCCGCCTGCGTCCTCCACCCAGCTAGCTCATCCCCCAGTCCCCTTGCCCGCCCCAAAGGCACGGGAGCCCGTCCAGCCAAGGCCCAGGCTTGCGCCTCGGGCCAGTGCTCACCGGGCTCCCGCGTGGCAGGCACGCAGAGCTGGCCGTGGCCTCTCCCCCACTGCTGAGCGGTGACATCCGCCTCAAGCAAAGGACGCTCCACAGCGCGTCCCCGGGCACCCCTGTCTACTCAAGGTGAACTGTCATGCCCTGTGCCTTGGTGAGCCTGAGGTGGGGGCGGTGGGGACAGCGGCCGGCCGGGGCCTCTGCAGACGAGGAGGCCAAGAGGCCTGCAGCCCCACGTGTCGCAGTCTCCTCTGCACAGAGCCCTTTGCACGAGCGGGACTGGGCACCGCCAGAGAGCAGTGAGGCCCCCACCTCCCTCCATTCCCCCAAGGAGCCCAAGCACGCCCAGACACGCCAGCACAAACTCGCACACAGACACACGGGCACACACACACACATACCCATAAGCGTGGGCACGCACACGTACGTACACACACACACACACACACACACACACACACACTCACACCCCGAGAAGAGAAACGTGGAGGGCCTTTCCGGGCTCCTCAGACATCTGGGCACCAAAGGCAGGAAGCCGCTCACACCCTCCAGGCAGGTTGTGCCACGCTTAAGGCTTACACTCTCTCCGGCTCAGCCCACGCTTTTTCCCCCTCTGCCACAGGCACACAGACACCTTCCTCATCTGGGGTCCCTGGAGCTCTTGCCAAATCTCTGCATTTGCTGTCTGCCCCCTCAGCTCATCTGCTTAGCCCTCAGCTCGGGGGCAGGCCGATGGGACTAGGGGATTGTATCCCCTTCCCACCGAGCTCTCAGGGAGCCTTGCTCTTCCAGAGACTTCCCCTAACAGTATGGTGGCGGCCTCCGGAAGTGGTGGGAAGACTGGAACGAGGTGAGGCACGAGAGGCTGGGGACCTTAGGCAGGGCAAGCCAACTGCCATCTCCAGCCAGGAGGCCACCGGAAACACATGTCAGCCCTCCGTCCATCTCTGCCACCATCATCCGGAATGAAGCAAGCATGGGCCTCCTGGCCCAGCACCCGGAGACTTCATATCAAATGCAGCTAGATCCATAGGCACACTTCAGAAGAATCACAAGGAGAGAGAGACACACGCAGAGAGAGAAAGAGACAGAGAGAGAGAGAAAGAGACAGACAGACAGACAGAGAGACCCAGAGACAGAGAGACAGGGAAACAGAGAATGAAAGAGAGTGAGAGTGAGAACGAAAACTAGCCCGAGAGCTGGACAGAGATCCACACAGGAAGGCAGCAAGACCCAAACCCAGGGTGAGGGCCAGAGGGAGACAGATAGGGTGTGTGGAGCAGCGCAGCCTGGGCAATTGGAAGCAGTGGGAGACAGAGGCAGCAAGAGATGGCTCCTTGGTGTGTGGAAGGAGGGAGGCGGGAGGCAGGGGTGTGGAGTGGAGCAGGCAGGGTGAGGGGCGTGCCAGGTGGGTCCACCCCTGGGCTGTGTGGCGCAGGTGGGCGCGCGGTGTGCAGGGCCAGTTGGCGTGTCCGGAGAGCTGGAGGGTCTGAGGTGGCAGAAGGCTGCAGCGTAGAGCAAAGTGGCGGAGCCGGAGGGCATGTGGAGGGTGCAAGGGGAGGCGGCCTCCCCTCGGGCTAAAATGAAAAGAGCGGGTCTGGAGCTTGTGTGTGTGTGTGTGTGTGTTTGCGTGTGTGTGTTTGCGCTCTGGTGGTGGCTGGCCTGGCCCAGCGAGTGTGCCTCCGGATGGGGCAAAGGCGCAGATGCCTCAGCAGGGGAGGAGGCGACAGGCGGCTTCCCCAGGGGTCCGTGGGTGCAGCTCGCGCCAGGAAGCCGGGGTGGCGGGGTCCGGAGCGCTGGGTGAGAGTGGGCAGGCAGGGCGCCGCGCCGCGCCGTGCCGCGGGTGTGAGCGCAAAAGCGTCAGGCACGTCCTTCGAGCCGGAATCGAACCAGCGACCTAAGGATGTCCACAGATGGCTGTTGGGGCTACAGTCCTCCGCTCTACCAGCTGAGCTATCGAAGGGTGCACGTCTCCGGGGCCTGGGCGCGCGGTTTTCCGGAGCCCAGGGAGGCCGAGGCCCCGGAAGGCCAGAGGTCCGCGGGCCTGGGACTGGGAGTGGGAGTGGGCAGCCAGCCGGGAGACTGGAGCCCGGGTGTGGCTCTGCTTTGCGGGCGGAGCCCAGCCCGGGGGCGAAGCGGTTGCGGCAGCCGGGGCGGGCACCGGGGCGGGCACCGGGGCGGGCGGGCAGTGCGTCTGTGATTGAGTGGGTGGCATCCGCGCCCACGGCCTCGGCCCTCTTGCCCGTCGTGGCCTCTCGCTGTGGCCCGGCGTGCGGGATGCCCGCGCCGCCCGGGTGGTCTGAAAGCTGCGGGGGAGCCCCGAGTGCACGGCCCGGGTCGGTGCGCCGGGGTGGGCCGGGGTGGGCCGGGGTGGGCTGGAGGAGGGCGGCGACAGGGGAGGGCAGCGGGAGATCCGGCCTGGGCGGCCAGCAGGCGACCTCCAAGGGCAGAGGCGCAGCAGCCAGGCCACGCCACGGGGTCCGGCTGAGGTCCCTGTCGGGGCGCCAGCCGGAAGCACCTGGATTCCCCCACCCTCCGCGCCACGGCTGCGCCCCCGGTGGCGGGAGACGGTGGCCCTGGGGCTTGGCCTGGACTCTCAGAGGCCCCCGCAGACAGGACGGCGACAGGGGTCCACAGGCAGGCCAGCCCAGGAGGGGTGGGGTGCGGGCATGGCTGCAGCCTCTGCCACGCCCGCCCCGGCGGGACTCCCCTGGCAGAGGGGCGGGAGGGCGCAACTCCATGGCTTCCCGAGGGGCCCAGGCCGCAAGAGAACATGCCCACTGCGGGGTCCGGTTCGGATCCCCGCCCAGGCGCCCACCGAGGCCTTGCCACAGGTTTCTGTGTGCTGCGTGCCCAGCGCCCCCGAACGTTGGCTCTGCTGGCCGCCCAGACGGAGACCCACAGTCGGGGTCGGGGGTCGGGTGGGCAGCTGCCAGCGGCTCGCACCGAGGCCAGGCATCCTCCACTGGGGTGGCGGCCACCCTCAGGCACCGCTGGCCGCCTGCGTCCTCCACCCAGCTAGCTCATCCCCCAGTCCCCTTGCCCGCCCCAAAGGCACGGGAGCCCGTCCAGCCAAGGCCCAGGCTTGCGCCTCGGGCCAGTGCTCACCGGGCTCCCGCGTGGCAGGCACGCAGAGCTGGCCGTGGCCTCTCCCCCACTGCTGAGCGGTGACATCCGCCTCAAGCAAAGGACGCTCCACAGCGCGTCCCCGGGCACCCCTGTCTACTCAAGGTGAACTGTCATGCCCTGTGCCTTGGTGAGCCTGAGGTGGGGGCGGTGGGGACAGCGGCCGGCCGGGGCCTCTGCAGACGAGGAGGCCAAGAGGCCTGCAGCCCCACGTGTCGCAGTCTCCTCTGCACAGAGCCCTTTGCACGAGCGGGACTGGGCACCGCCAGAGAGCAGTGAGGCCCCCACCTCCCTCCATTCCCCCAAGGAGCCCAAGCACGCCCAGACACGCCAGCACAAACTCGCACACAGACACACGGGCACACACACACACATACCCATAAGCGTGGGCACGCACACGTACGTACACACACACACACACACACACACACACACACACTCACACCCCGAGAAGAGAAACGTGGAGGGCCTTTCCGGGCTCCTCAGACATCTGGGCACCAAAGGCAGGAAGCCGCTCACACCCTCCAGGCAGGTTGTGCCACGCTTAAGGCTTACACTCTCTCCGGCTCAGCCCACGCTTTTTCCCCCTCTGCCACAGGCACACAGACACCTTCCTCATCTGGGGTCCCTGGAGCTCTTGCCAAATCTCTGCATTTGCTGTCTGCCCCCTCAGCTCATCTGCTTAGCCCTCAGCTCGGGGGCAGGCCGATGGGACTAGGGGATTGTATCCCCTTCCCACCGAGCTCTCAGGGAGCCTTGCTCTTCCAGAGACTTCCCCTAACAGTATGGTGGCGGCCTCCGGAAGTGGTGGGAAGACTGGAACGAGGTGAGGCACGAGAGGCTGCGGACCTTAGGCAGGGCAAGCCAACTGCCATCTCCAGCCAGGAGGCCACCGGAAACACATGTCAGCCCTCCGTCCATCTCTGCCACCATCATCCGGAATGAAGCAAGCATGGGCCTCCTGGCCCAGCACCCGGAGACTTCATACCAAATGCAGCTAGATCCATAGGCACACTTCAGAAGAATCACAAGGAGAGAGAGACACACGCAGAGAGAGAAAGAGACAGAGAGAGAGAGAAAGAGACAGACAGACAGACAGAGAGACCCAGAGACAGAGAGACAGGGAAACAGAGAATGAAAGAGAGTGAGAGTGAGAACGAAAACTAGCCCGAGAGCTGGACAGAGATCCACACAGGAAGGCAGCAAGACCCAAACCCAGGGTGAGGGCCAGAGGGAGACAGATAGGGTGTGTGGAGCAGCGCAGCCTGGGCAATTGGAAGCAGTGGGAGACAGAGGCAGCAAGAGATGGCTCCTTGGTGTGTGGAAGGAGGGAGGCGGGAGGCAGGGGTGTGGAGTGGAGCAGGCAGGGTGAGGGGCGTGCCAGGTGGGTCCACCCCTGGGCTGTGTGGCGCAGGTGGGCGCGCGGTGTGCAGGGCCAGTTGGCGTGTCCGGAGAGCTGGAGGGTCTGAGGTGGCAGAAGGCTGCAGCGTAGAGCAAAGTGGCGGAGCCGGAGGGCATGTGGAGGGTGCAAGGGGAGGCGGCCTCCCCTCGGGCTAAAATGAAAAGAGCGGGTCTGGAGCTTGTGTGTGTGTGTGTGTGTGTTTGCGTGTGTGTGTTTGCGCTCTGGTGGTGGCTGGCCTGGCCCAGCGAGTGTGCCTCCGGATGGGGCAAAGGCGCAGATGCCTCAGCAGGGGAGGAGGCGACAGGCGGCTTCCCCAGGGGTCCGTGGGTGCAGCTCGAGCCAGGAAGCCGGGGTGGCGGTGTCCGGAGCGCTGGGTGAGAGTGGGCAGGCAGGGCGCCGCGCCGCGCCGCGCCGCGGGTGTGCGCGCAAAAGCGTCAGGCACGTCCTTCGAGCCGGAATCGAACCAGCGACCTAAGGATGTCCACAGATGGCTGTTGGGGCTACAGTCCTCCGCTCTACCAGCTGAGCTATCGAAGGGTGCACGTCTCCGGGGCCTGGGCGCGCGGTTTTCCGGAGCCCAGGGAGGCCGAGGCCCCGGAAGGCCAGAGGTCCGCGGGCCTGGGACTGGGAGTGGGAGTGGGCAGCCAGCCGGGAGACTGGAGCCCGGGTGTGGCTCTGCTTTGCGGGCGGAGCCCAGCCCGGGGGCGAAGCGGTTGCGGCAGCCGGGGCGGGCACCGGGGCGGGCACCGGGGCGGGCGGGCAGTGCGTCTGTGATTGAGTGGGTGGCATCCGCGCCCACGGCCTCGGCCCTCTTGCCCGTCGTGGCCTCTCGCTGTGGCCCGGCGTGCGGGATGCCCGCGCCGCCCGGGTGGTCTGAAAGCTGCGGGGGAGCCCCGAGTGCACGGCCCGGGTCGGTGCGCCGGGGTGGGCCGGGGTGGGCCGGGGTGGGCTGGAGGAGGGCGGCGACAGGGGAGGGCAGCGGGAGATCCGGCCTGGGCGGCCAGCAGGCGACCTCCAAGGGCAGAGGCGCAGCAGCCAGGCCACGCCACGGGGTCCGGCTGAGGTCCCTGTCGGGGCGCCAGCCGGAAGCACCTGGATTCCCCCACCCTCCGCGCCACGGCTGCGCCCCCGGTGGCGGGAGACGGTGGCCCTGGGGCTTGGCCTGGACTCTCAGAGGCCCCCGCAGACAGGACGGCGACAGGGGTCCACAGGCAGGCCAGCCCAGGAGGGGTGGGGTGCGGGCATGGCTGCAGCCTCTGCCACGCCCGCCCCGGCGGGACTCCCCTGGCAGAGGGGCGGGAGGGCGCAACTCCATGGCTTCCCGAGGGGCCCAGGCCGCAAGAGAACATGCCCACTGCGGGGTCCGGTTCGGATCCCCGCCCAGGCGCCCACCGAGGCTTTGCCACAGGTTTCTGTGTGCTGCGTGCCCAGCGCCCCCGAACGTTGGCTCTGCTGGCCGCCCAGACGGAGACCCACAGTCGGGGTCGGGGGTCGGGTGGGCAGCTGCCAGCGGCTCGCACCGAGGCCAGGCATCCTCCACTGGGGTGGCGGCCACCCTCAGGCACCGCTGGCCGCCTGCGTCCTCCACCCAGCTAGCTCATCCCCCAGTCCCCTTGCCCGCCCCAAAGGCACGGGAGCCCGTCCAGCCAAGGCCCAGGCTTGCGCCTCGGGCCAGTGCTCACCGGGCTCCCGCGTGGCAGGCACGCAGAGCTGGCCGTGGCCTCTCCCCCACTGCTGAGCGGTGACATCCGCCTCAAGCAAAGGACGCTCCACAGCGCGTCCCCGGGCACCCCTGTCTACTCAAGGTGAACTGTCATGCCCTGTGCCTTGGTGAGCCTGAGGTGGGGGCGGTGGGGACAGCGGCCGGCCGGGGCCTCTGCAGACGAGGAGGCCAAGAGGCCTGCAGCCCCACGTGTCGCAGTCTCCTCTGCACAGAGCCCTTTGCACGAGCGGGACTGGGCACCGCCAGAGAGCAGTGAGGCCCCCACCTCCCTCCATTCCCCCAAGGAGCCCAAGCACGCCCAGACACGCCAGCACAAACTCGCACACAGACACACGGGCACACACACACACACATACCCATAAGCGTGGGCACGCACACGTACGTACACACACACACACACACACACACTCACACCCCGAGAAGAGAAACGTGGAGGGCCTTTCCGGGCTCCTCAGACATCTGGGCACCAAAGGCAGGAAGCCGCTCACACCCTCCAGGCAGGTTGTGCCACGCTTAAGGCTTACACTCTCTCCGGCTCAGCCCACGCTTTTTCCCCCTCTGCCACAGGCACACAGACACCTTCCTCATCTGGGGTCCCTGGAGCTCTTGCCAAATCTCTGCATTTGCTGTCTGCCCCCTCAGCTCATCTGCTTAGCCCTCAGCTCGGGGGCAGGCCGATGGGACTAGGGGATTGTATCCCCTTCCCACCGAGCTCTCAGGGAGCCTTGCTCTTCCAGAGACTTCCCCTAACAGTATGGTGGCGGCCTCCGGAAGTGGTGGGAAGACTGGAACGAGGTGAGGCACGAGAGGCTGGGGACCTTAGGCAGGGCAAGCCAACTGCCATCTCCAGCCAGGAGGCCACCGGAAACACATGTCAGCCCTCCGTCCATCTCTGCCACCATCATCCGGAATGAAGCAAGCATGGGCCTCCTGGCCCAGCACCCGGAGACTTCATACCAAATGCAGCTAGATCCATAGGCACACTTCAGAAGAATCACAAGGAGAGAGAGACACACGCAGAGAGAGAAAGAGACAGAGAGAGAGAGAAAGAGACAGACAGACAGACAGACAGACAGACAGAGAGACCCAGAGACAGAGAGACAGGGAAACAGAGAATGAAAGAGAGTGAGAGTGAGAACGAAAACTAGCCCGAGAGCTGGACAGAGATCCACACAGGAAGGCAGCAAGACCCAAACCCAGGGTGAGGGCCAGAGGGAGACAGATAGGGTGTGTGGAGCAGCGCAGCCTGGGCAATTGGAAGCAGTGGGAGACAGAGGCAGCAAGAGATGGCTCCTTGGTGTGTGGAAGGAGGGAGGCGGGAGGCAGGGGTGTGGAGTGGAGCAGGCAGGGTGAGGGGCGTGCCAGGTGGGTCCACCCCTGGGCTGTGTGGCGCAGGTGGGCGCGCGGTGTGCAGGGCCAGTTGGCGTGTCCGGAGAGCTGGAGGGTCTGAGGTGGCAGAAGGCTGCAGCGTAGAGCAAAGTGGCGGAGCCGGAGGGCATGTGGAGGGTGCAAGGGGAGGCGGCCTCCCCTCGGGCTAAAATGAAAAGAGCGGGTCTGGAGCTTGTGTGTGTGTGTGTGTGTGTGTGTGTGTGTGTGTGTTTGCGCTCTGGTGGTGGCTGGCCTGGCCCAGCGAGTGTGCCTCCGGATGGGGCAAAGGCGCAGATGCCTCAGCAGGGGAGGAGGCGACAGGCGGCTTCCCCAGGGGTCCGTGGGTGCAGCTCGAGCCAGGAAGCCGGGGTGGCGGTGTCCGGAGCGCTGGGTGAGAGTGGGCAGGCAGGGCGCCGCGCCGCGCCGCGCCGCGGGTGTGCGCGCAAAAGCGTCAGGCACGTCCTTCGAGCCGGAATCGAACCAGCGACCTAAGGATGTCCACAGATGGCTGTTGGGGCTACAGTCCTCCGCTCTACCAGCTGAGCTATCGAAGGGTGCACGTCTCCGGGGCCTGGGCGCGCGGTTTTCCGGAGCCCAGGGAGGCCGAGGCCCCGGAAGGCCAGAGGTCCGCGGGCCTGGGACTGGGAGTGGGAGTGGGCAGCCAGCCGGGAGACTGGAGCCCGGGTGTGGCTCTGCTTTGCGGGCGGAGCCCAGCCCGGGGGCGAAGCGGTTGCGGCAGCCGGGGCGGGCACCGGGGCGGGCACCGGGGCGGGCGGGCAGTGCGTCTGTGATTGAGTGGGTGGCATCCGCGCCCACGGCCTCGGCCCTCTTGCCCGTCGTGGCCTCTCGCTGTGGCCCGGCGTGCGGGATGCCCGCGCCGCCCGGGTGGTCTGAAAGCTGCGGGGGAGCCCCGAGTGCACGGCCCGGGTCGGTGCGCCGGGGTGGGCCGGGGTGGGCCGGGGTGGGCTGGAGGAGGGCGGCGACAGGGGAGGGCAGCGGGAGATCCGGCCTGGGCGGCCAGCAGGCGACCTCCAAGGGCAGAGGCGCAGCAGCCAGGCCACGCCACGGGGTCCGGCTGAGGTCCCTGTCGGGGCGCCAGCCGGAAGCACCTGGATTCCCCCACCCTCCGCGCCACGGCTGCGCCCCCGGTGGCGGGAGACGGTGGCCCTGGGGCTTGGCCCGGACTCTCAGAGGCCCCCGCAGACAGGACGGCGACAGGGGTCCACAGGCAGGCCAGCCCAGGAGGGGTGGGGTGCGGGCATGGCTGCAGCCTCTGCCACGCCCGCCCCGGCGGGACTCCCCTGGCAGAGGGGCGGGAGGGCGCAACTCCATGGCTTCCCGAGGGGCCCAGGCCGCAAGAGAACATGCCCACTGCGGGGTCCGGTTCGGATCCCCGCCCAGGCGCCCACCGAGGCCTTGCCACAGGTTTCTGTGTGCTGCGTGCCCAGCGCCCCCGAACGTTGGCTCTGCTGGCCGCCCAGACGGAGACCCACAGTCGGGGTCGGGGGTCGGGTGGGCAGCTGCCAGCGGCTCGCACCGAGGCCAGGCATCCTCCACTGGGGTGGCGGCCACCCTCAGGCACCGCTGGCCGCCTGCGTCCTCCACCCAGCTAGCTCATCCCCCAGTCCCCTTGCCCGCCCCAAAGGCACGGGAGCCCGTCCAGCCAAGGCCCAGGCTTGCGCCTCGGGCCAGTGCTCACCGGGCTCCCGCGTGGCAGGCACGCAGAGCTGGCCGTGGCCTCTCCCCCACTGCTGAGCGGTGACATCCGCCTCAAGCAAAGGACGCTCCACAGCGCGTCCCCGGGCACCCCTGTCTACTCAAGGTGAACTGTCATGCCCTGTGCCTTGGTGAGCCTGAGGTGGGGGCGGTGGGGACAGCGGCCGGCCGGGGCCTCTGCAGACGAGGAGGCCAAGAGGCCTGCAGCCCCACGTGTCGCAGTCTCCTCTGCACAGAGCCCTTTGCACGAGCGGGACTGGGCACCGCCAGAGAGCAGTGAGGCCCCCACCTCCCTCCATTCCCCCAAGGAGCCCAAGCACGCCCAGACACGCCAGCACAAACTCGCACACAGACACACGGGCACACACACACACATACCCATAAGCGTGGGCACGCACACGTACGTACACACACACACACACACACACACACACACCCCGAGAAGAGAAACGTGGAGGGCCTTTCCGGGCTCCTCAGACATCTGGGCACCAAAGGCAGGAAGCCGCTCACACCCTCCAGGCAGGTTGTGCCACGCTTAAGGCTTACACTCTCTCCGGCTCAGCCCACGCTTTTTCCCCCTCTGCCACAGGCACACAGACACCTTCCTCATCTGGGGTCCCTGGAGCTCTTGCCAAATCTCTGCATTTGCTGTCTGCCCCCTCAGCTCATCTGCTTAGCCCTCAGCTCGGGGGCAGGCCGATGGGACTAGGGGATTGTATCCCCTTCCCACCGAGCTCTCAGGGAGCCTTGCTCTTCCAGAGACTTCCCCTAACAGTATGGTGGCGGCCTCCGGAAGTGGTGGGAAGACTGGAACGAGGTGAGGCACGAGAGGCTGGGGACCTTAGGCAGGGCAAGCCAACTGCCATCTCCAGCCAGGAGGCCACCGGAAACACATGTCAGCCCTCCGTCCATCTCTGCCACCATCATCCGGAATGAAGCAAGCATGGGCCTCCTGGCCCAGCACCCGGAGACTTCATACCAAATGCAGCTAGATCCATAGGCACACTTCAGAAGAATCACAAGGAGAGAGAGACACACGCAGAGAGAGAAAGAGACAGAGAGAGAGAGAAAGAGACAGACAGACAGACAGAGAGACCCAGAGACAGAGAGACAGGGAAACAGAGAATGAAAGAGAGTGAGAGTGAGAACAAAAACTAGCCCGAGAGCTGGACAGAGATCCACACAGGAAGGCAGCAAGACCCAAACCCAGGGTGAGGGCCAGAGGGAGACAGATAGGGTGTGTGGAGCAGCGCAGCCTGGGCAATTGGAAGCAGTGGGAGACAGAGGCAGCAAGAGATGGCTCCTTGGTGTGTGGAAGGAGGGAGGCGGGAGGCAGGGGTGTGGAGTGGAGCAGGCAGGGTGAGGGGCGTGCCAGGTGGGTCCACCCCTGGGCTGTGTGGCGCAGGTGGGCGCGCGGTGTGCAGGGCCAGTTGGCGTGTCCGGAGAGCTGGAGGGTCTGAGGTGGCAGAAGGCTGCAGCGTAGAGCAAAGTGGCGGAGCCGGAGGGCATGTGGAGGGTGCAAGGGGAGGCGGCCTCCCCTCGGGCTAAAATGAAAAGAGCGGGTCTGGAGCTTGTGTGTGTGTGTGTGTGTGTTTGCGTGTGTGTGTTTGCGCTCTGGTGGTGGCTGGCCTGGCCCAGCGAGTGTGCCTCCGGATGGGGCAAAGGCGCAGATGCCTCAGCAGGGGAGGAGGCGACAGGCGGCTTCCCCAGGGGTCCGTGGGTGCAGCTCGAGCCAGGAAGCCGGGGTGGCGGTGTCCGGAGCGCTGGGTGAGAGTGGGCAGGCAGGGCGCCGCGCCGCGCCGCGCCGCGGGTGTGCGCGCAAAAGCGTCAGGCACGTCCTTCGAGCCGGAATCGAACCAGCGACCTAAGGATGTCCACAGATGGCTGTTGGGGCTACAGTCCTCCGCTCTACCAGCTGAGCTATCGAAGGGTGCACGTCTCCGGGGCCTGGGCGCGCGGTTTTCCGGAGCCCAGGGAGGCCGAGGCCCCGGAAGGCCAGAGGTCCGCGGGCCTGGGACTGGGAGTGGGAGTGGGCAGCCAGCCGGGAGACTGGAGCCCGGGTGTGGCTCTGCTTTGCGGGCGGAGCCCAGCCCGGGGGCGAAGCGGTTGCGGCAGCCGGGGCGGGCACCGGGGCGGGCACCGGGGCGGGCGGGCAGTGCGTCTGTGATTGAGTGGGTGGCATCCGCGCCCACGGCCTCGGCCCTCTTGCCCGTCGTGGCCTCTCGCTGTGGCCCGGCGTGCGGGATGCCCGCGCCGCCCGGGTGGTCTGAAAGCTGCGGGGGAGCCCCGAGTGCACGGCCCGGGTCGGTGCGCCGGGGTGGGCCGGGGTGGGCCGGGGTGGGCTGGAGGAGGGCGGCGACAGGGGAGGGCAGCGGGAGATCCGGCCTGGGCGGCCAGCAGGCGACCTCCAAGGGCAGAGGCGCAGCAGCCAGGCCACGCCACGGGGTCCGGCTGAGGTCCCTGTCGGGGCGCCAGCCGGAAGCACCTGGATTCCCCCACCCTCCGCGCCACGGCTGCGCCCCCGGTGGCGGGAGACGGTGGCCCTGGGGCTTGGCCTGGACTCTCAGAGGCCCCCGCAGACAGGACGGCGACAGGGGTCCACAGGCAGGCCAGCCCAGGAGGGGTGGGGTGCGGGCATGGCTGCAGCCTCTGCCACGCCCGCCCCGGCGGGACTCCCCTGGCAGAGGGGCGGGAGGGCGCAACTCCATGGCTTCCCGAGGGGCCCAGGCCGCAAGAGAACATGCCCACTGCGGGGTCCGGTTCGGATCCCCGCCCAGGCGCCCACCGAGGCCTTGCCACAGGTTTCTGTGTGCTGCGTGCCCAGCGCCCCCGAACGTTGGCTCTGCTGGCCGCCCAGACGGAGACCCACAGTCGGGGTCGGGGGTCGGGTGGGCAGCTGCCAGCGGCTCGCACCGAGGCCAGGCATCCTCCACTGGGGTGGCGGCCACCCTCAGGCACCGCTGGCCGCCTGCGTCCTCCACCCAGCTAGCTCATCCCCCAGTCCCCTTGCCCGCCCCAAAGGCACGGGAGCCCGTCCAGCCAAGGCCCAGGCTTGCGCCTCGGGCCAGTGCTCACCGGGCTCCCGCGTGGCAGGCACGCAGAGCTGGCCGTGGCCTCTCCCCCACTGCTGAGCGGTGACATCCGCCTCAAGCAAAGGACGCTCCACAGCGCGTCCCCGGGCACCCCTGTCTACTCAAGGTGAACTGTCATGCCCTGTGCCTTGGTGAGCCTGAGGTGGGGGCGGTGGGGACAGCGGCCGGCCGGGGCCTCTGCAGACGAGGAGGCCAAGAGGCCTGCAGCCCCACGTGTCGCAGTCTCCTCTGCACAGAGCCCTTTGCACGAGCGGGACTGGGCACCGCCAGAGAGCAGTGAGGCCCCCACCTCCCTCCATTCCCCCAAGGAGCCCAAGCACGCCCAGACACGCCAGCACAAACTCGCACACAGACACACGGGCACACACACACACACATACCCATAAGCGTGGGCACGCACACGTACGTACACACACACACACACACACACACTCACACCCCGAGAAGAGAAACGTGGAGGGCCTTTCCGGGCTCCTCAGACATCTGGGCACCAAAGGCAGGAAGCCGCTCACACCCTCCAGGCAGGTTGTGCCACGCTTAAGGCTTACACTCTCTCCGGCTCAGCCCACGCTTTTTCCCCCTCTGCCACAGGCACACAGACACCTTCCTCATCTGGGGTCCCTGGAGCTCTTGCCAAATCTCTGCATTTGCTGTCTGCCCCCTCAGCTCATCTGCTTAGCCCTCAGCTCGGGGGCAGGCCGATGGGACTAGGGGATTGTATCCCCTTCCCACCGAGCTCTCAGGGAGCCTTGCTCTTCCAGAGACTTCCCCTAACAGTATGGTGGCGGCCTCCGGAAGTGGTGGGAAGACTGGAACGAGGTGAGGCACGAGAGGCTGGGGACCTTAGGCAGGGCAAGCCAACTGCCATCTCCAGCCAGGAGGCCACCGGAAACACATGTCAGCCCTCCGTCCATCTCTGCCACCATCATCCGGAATGAAGCAAGCATGGGCCTCCTGGCCCAGCACCCGGAGACTTCATACCAAATGCAGCTAGATCCATAGGCACACTTCAGAAGAATCACAAGGAGAGAGAGACACACGCAGAGAGAGAAAGAGACAGAGAGAGAGAGAAAGAGACAGACAGACAGACAGACAGACAGACAGAGAGACCCAGAGACAGAGAGACAGGGAAACAGAGAATGAAAGAGAGTGAGAGTGAGAACGAAAACTAGCCCGAGAGCTGGACAGAGATCCACACAGGAAGGCAGCAAGACCCAAACCCAGGGTGAGGGCCAGAGGGAGACAGATAGGGTGTGTGGAGCAGCGCAGCCTGGGCAATTGGAAGCAGTGGGAGACAGAGGCAGCAAGAGATGGCTCCTTGGTGTGTGGAAGGAGGGAGGCGGGAGGCAGGGGTGTGGAGTGGAGCAGGCAGGGTGAGGGGCGTGCCAGGTGGGTCCACCCCTGGGCTGTGTGGCGCAGGTGGGCGCGCGGTGTGCAGGGCCAGTTGGCGTGTCCGGAGAGCTGGAGGGTCTGAGGTGGCAGAAGGCTGCAGCGTAGAGCAAAGTGGCGGAGCCGGAGGGCATGTGGAGGGTGCAAGGGGAGGCGGCCTCCCCTCGGGCTAAAATGAAAAGAGCGGGTCTGGAGCTTGTGTGTGTGTGTGTGTGTGTGTGTGTTTGCGCTCTGGTGGTGGCTGGCCTGGCCCAGCGAGTGTGCCTCCGGATGGGGCAAAGGCGCAGATGCCTCAGCAGGGGAGGAGGCGACAGGCGGCTTCCCCAGGGGTCCGTGGGTGCAGCTCGCGCCAGGAAGCCGGGGTGGCGGTGTCCGGAGCGCTGGGTGAGAGTGGGCAGGCAGGGCGCCGCGCCGCGCCGCGCCGCGGGTGTGCGCGCAAAAGCGTCAGGCACGTCCTTCGAGCCGGAATCGAACCAGCGACCTAAGGATGTCCACAGATGGCTGTTGGGGCTACAGTCCTCCGCTCTACCAGCTGAGCTATCGAAGGGTGCACGTCTCCGGGGCCTGGGCGCGCGGTTTTCCGGAGCCCAGGGAGGCCGAGGCCCCGGAAGGCCAGAGGTCCGCGGGCCTGGGACTGGGAGTGGGAGTGGGCAGCCAGCCGGGAGACTGGAGCCCGGGTGTGGCTCTGCTTTGCGGGCGGAGCCCAGCCCGGGGGCGAAGCGGTTGCGGCAGCCGGGGCGGGCACCGGGGCGGGCACCGGGGCGGGCGGGCAGTGCGTCTGTGATTGAGTGGGTGGCATCCGCGCCCACGGCCTCGGCCCTCTTGCCCGTCGTGGCCTCTCGCTGTGGCCCGGCGTGCGGGATGCCCGCGCCGCCCGGGTGGTCTGAAAGCTGCGGTGGAGCCCCGAGTGCACGGCTCGGGTCGGTGCACCGGGGTGTGCCGGGGTGGGCCGGGGTGGGCTGGAGGAGGGCGGCGACAGGGGAGGGCAGCGGGAGATCCGGCCTGGGCGGCCGGCAGGCGACCTCCAAGGGCAGAGGCGCAGCAGCCAGGCCACGCCACGGGGTCCGGCTGAGGTCCCTGTCGGGGCGCCAGCCGGAAGCACCTGGATTCCCCCACCCTCCGCGCCACGGCTGCGCCCCCGGTGGCGGGAGACGGTGGCCCTGGGGCTTGGCCCGGACTCTCAGAGGCCCCCGCAGACAGGACGGCGACAGGGGTCCACAGGCAGGCCAGCCCAGGAGGGGTGGGGTGCGGGCATGGCTGCAGCCTCTGCCACGCCCGCCCCGGCGGGACTCCCCTGGCAGAGGGGCGGGAGGGCGCAACTCCATGGCTTCCCGAGGGGCCCAGGCCGCAAGAGAACATGCCCACTGCGGGGTCCGGTTCGGATCCCCGCCCAGGCGCCCACCGAGGCCTTGCCACAGGTTTCTGTGTGCTGCGTGCCCAGCGCCCCCGAACGTTGGCTCTGCTGGCCGCCCAGACGGAGACCCACAGTCGGGGTCGGGAGTCGGGTGGGCAGCTGCCAGCGGCTCGCACCGAGGCCAGGCATCCTCCACTGGGGTGGCGGCCACCCTCAGGCACCGCTGGCCGCCTGCGTCCTCCACCCAGCTAGCTCATCCCCCAGTCCCCTTGCCCGCCCCAAAGGCCCGGGAGCCCGTCCAGCCAAGGCCCAGGCTTGCGCCTCGGGCCAGTGCTCACCGGGCTCCCGCGTGGCAGGCACGCAGAGCTGGCCGTGGCCTCTCCCCCACTGCTGAGCGGTGACATCCGCCTCAAGCAAAGGACGCTCCACAGCGCGTCCCCGGGCACCCCTGTCTACTCAAGGTGAACTGTCATGCCCTGTGCCTTGGTGAGCCTGAGGTGGGGGCGGTGGGGACAGCGGCCGGCCGGGGCCTCTGCAGACGAGGAGGCCAAGAGGCCTGCAGCCCCACGTGTCGCAGTCTCCTCTGCACAGAGCCCTTTGCACGAGCGGGACTGGGCACCGCCAGAGAGCAGTGAGGCCCCCACCTCCCTCCATTCCCCCAAGGAGCCCAAGCACGCCCAGACACGCCAGCACAAACTCGCACACAGACACACGGGCACACACACACACATACCCATAAGCGTGGGCACGCACACGTACGTACACACACACACACACACACACACACACACCCCGAGAAGAGAAACGTGGAGGGCCTTTCCGGGCTCCTCAGACATCTGGGCACCAAAGGCAGGAAGCCGCTCACACCCTCCAGGCAGGTTGTGCCACGCTTAAGGCTTACACTCTCTCCGGCTCAGCCCACGCTTTTTCCCCCTCTGCCACAGGCACACAGACACCTTCCTCATCTGGGGTCCCTGGAGCTCTTGCCAAATCTCTGCATTTGCTGTCTGCCCCCTCAGCTCATCTGCTTAGCCCTCAGCTCGGGGGCAGGCCGATGGGACTAGGGGATTGTATCCCCTTCCCACCGAGCTCTCAGGGAGCCTTGCTCTTCCAGAGACTTCCCCTAACAGTATGGTGGCGGCCTCCGGAAGTGGTGGGAAGACTGGAACGAGGTGAGGCACGAGAGGCTGGGGACCTTAGGCAGGGCAAGCCAACTGCCATCTCCAGCCAGGAGGCCACCGGAAACACATGTCAGCCCTCCGTCCATCTCTGCCACCATCATCCGGAATGAAGCAAGCATGGGCCTCCTGGCCCAGCACCCGGAGACTTCATACCAAATGCAGCTAGATCCATAGGCACACTTCAGAAGAATCACAAGGAGAGAGAGACACACGCAGAGAGAGAAAGAGACAGAGAGAGAGAGAAAGAGACAGACAGACAGACAGAGAGACCCAGAGACAGAGAGACAGGGAAACAGAGAATGAAAGAGAGTGAGAGTGAGAACAAAAACTAGCCCGAGAGCTGGACAGAGATCCACACAGGAAGGCAGCAAGACCCAAACCCAGGGTGAGGGCCAGAGGGAGACAGATAGGGTGTGTGGAGCAGCGCAGCCTGGGCAATTGGAAGCAGTGGGAGACAGAGGCAGCAAGAGATGGCTCCTTGGTGTGTGGAAGGAGGGAGGCGGGAGGCAGGGGTGTGGAGTGGAGCAGGCAGGGTGAGGGGCGTGCCAGGTGGGTCCACCCCTGGGCTGTGTGGCGCAGGTGGGCGCGCGGTGTGCAGGGCCAGTTGGCGTGTCCGGAGAGCTGGAGGGTCTGAGGTGGCAGAAGGCTGCAGCGTAGAGCAAAGTGGCGGAGCCGGAGGGCATGTGGAGGGTGCAAGGGGAGGCGGCCTCCCCTCGGGCTAAAATGAAAAGAGCGGGTCTGGAGCTTGTGTGTGTGTGTGTGTGTGTTTGCGTGTGTGTGTTTGCGCTCTGGTGGTGGCTGGCCTGGCCCAGCGAGTGTGCCTCCGGATGGGGCAAAGGCGCAGATGCCTCAGCAGGGGAGGAGGCGACAGGCGGCTTCCCCAGGGGTCCGTGGGTGCAGCTCGAGCCAGGAAGCCGGGGTGGCGGGGTCCGGAGCGCTGGGTGAGAGTGGGCAGGCAGGGCGCCGCGCCGCGCCGCGCCGCGGGTGTGCGCGCAAAAGCGTCAGGCACGTCCTTCGAGCCGGAATCGAACCAGCGACCTAAGGATGTCCACAGATGGCTGTTGGGGCTACAGTCCTCCGCTCTACCAGCTGAGCTATCGAAGGGTGCACGTCTCCGGGGCCTGGGCGCGCGGTTTTCCGGAGCCCAGGGAGGCCGAGGCCCCGGAAGGCCAGAGGTCCGCGGGCCTGGGACTGGGAGTGGGAGTGGGCAGCCAGCCGGGAGACTGGAGCCCGGGTGTGGCTCTGCTTTGCGGGCGGAGCCCAGCCCAGGGGCGAAGCGGTTGCGGCAGCCGGGGCGGGCACCGGGGCGGGCACCGGGGCGGGCACCGGGGCGGGCGGGCAGTGCGTCTGTGATTGAGTGGGTGGCATCCGCGCCCACGGCCTCGGCCCTCTTGCCCGTCGTGGCCTCTCGCTGTGGCCCGGCGTGCGGGATGCCCGCGCCGCCCGGGTGGTCTGAAAGCTGCGGGGGAGCCCCGAGTGCACGGCCCGGGTCGGTGCGCCGGGGTGGGCCGGGGTGGGCCGGGGTGGGCTGGAGGAGGGCGGCGACAGGGGAGGGCAGCGGGAGATCCGGCCTGGGCGGCCAGCAGGCGACCTCCAAGGGCAGAGGCGCAGCAGCCAGGCCACGCCACGGGGTCCGGCTGAGGTCCCTGTCGGGGCGCCAGCCGGAAGCACCTGGATTCCCCCACCCTCCGCGCCACGGCTGCGCCCCCGGTGGCGGGAGACGGTGGCCCTGGGGCTTGGCCCGGACTCTCAGAGGCCCCCGCAGACAGGACGGCGACAGGGGTCCACAGGCAGGCCAGCCCAGGAGGGGTGGGGTGCGGGCATGGCTGCAGCCTCTGCCACGCCCGCCCCGGCGGGACTCCCCTGGCAGAGGGGCGGGAGGGCGCAACTCCATGGCTTCCCGAGGGGCCCAGGCCGCAAGAGAACATGCCCACTGCGGGGTCCGGTTCGGATCCCCGCCCAGGCGCCCACCGAGGCCTTGCCACAGGTTTCTGTGTGCTGCGTGCCCAGCGCCCCCGAACGTTGGCTCTGCTGGCCGCCCAGACGGAGACCCACAGTCGGGGTCGGGGGTCGGGTGGGCAGCTGCCAGCGGCTCGCACCGAGGCCAGGCATCCTCCACTGGGGTGGCGGCCACCCTCAGGCACCGCTGGCCGCCTGCGTCCTCCACCCAGCTAGCTCATCCCCCAGTCCCCTTGCCCGCCCCAAAGGCACGGGAGCCCGTCCAGCCAAGGCCCAGGCTTGCGCCTCGGGCCAGTGCTCACCGGGCTCCCGCGTGGCAGGCACGCAGAGCTGGCCGTGGCCTCTCCCCCACTGCTGAGCGGTGACATCCGCCTCAAGCAAAGGACGCTCCACAGCGCGTCCCCGGGCACCCCTGTCTACTCAAGGTGAACTGTCATGCCCTGTGCCTTGGTGAGCCTGAGGTGGGGGCGGTGGGGACAGCGGCCGGCCGGGGCCTCTGCAGACGAGGAGGCCAAGAGGCCTGCAGCCCCACGTGTCGCAGTCTCCTCTGCACAGAGCCCTTTGCACGAGCGGGACTGGGCACCGCCAGAGAGCAGTGAGGCCCCCACCTCCCTCCATTCCCCCAAGGAGCCCAAGCACGCCCAGACACGCCAGCACAAACTCGCACACAGACACACGGGCACACACACACACATACCCATAAGCGTGGGCACGCACACGTACGTACACACACACACACACACCCCGAGAAGAGAAACGTGGAGGGCCTTTCCGGGCTCCTCAGACATCTGGGCACCAAAGGCAGGAAGCCGCTCACACCCTCCAGGCAGGTTGTGCCACGCTTAAGGCTTACACTCTCTCCGGCTCAGCCCACGCTTTTTCCCCCTCTGCCACAGGCACACAGACACCTTCCTCATCTGGGGTCCCTGGAGCTCTTGCCAAATCTCTGCATTTGCTCTCTGCCCCCTCAGCGCATCTGCTTAGCCCTCAGCTCGGGGGCAGGCCGATGGGACTAGGGGATTGTATCCCCTTCCCACCGAGCTCTCAGGGAGCCTTGCTCTTCCAGAGACTTCCCCTAACAGTATGGTGGCGGCCTCCGGAAGTGGTGGGAAGACTGGAACGAGGTGAGGCACGAGAGGCTGCGGACCTTAGGCAGGGCAAGCCAACTGCCATCTCCAGCCAGGAGGCCACCGGAAACACATGTCAGCCCTCCGTCCATCTCTGCCACCATCATCCGGAATGAAGCAAGCATGGGCCTCCTGGCCCAGCACCCGGAGACTTCATACCAAATGCAGCTAGATCCATAGGCACACTTCAGAAGAATCACAAGGAGAGAGAGACACACGCAGAGAGAGAAAGAGACAGAGAGAGAGAGAAAGAGACAGACAGACAGACAGACAGACAGACAGACAGAGAGACCCAGAGACAGAGAGACAGGGAAACAGAGAATGAAAGAGAGTGAGAGTGAGAACAAAAACTAGCCCGAGAGCTGGACAGAGATCCACACAGGAAGGCAGCAAGACCCAAACCCAGGGTGAGGGCCAGAGGGAGACAGATAGGGTGTGTGGAGCAGCGCAGCCTGGGCAATTGGAAGCAGTGGGAGACAGAGGCAGCAAGAGATGGCTCCTTGGTGTGTGGAAGGAGGGAGGCGGGAGGCAGGGGTGTGGAGTGGAGCAGGCAGGGTGAGGGGCGTGCCAGGTGGGTCCACCCCTGGGCTGTGTGGCGCAGGTGGGCGCGCGGTGTGCAGGGCCAGTTGGCGTGTCCGGAGAGCTGGAGGGTCTGAGGTGGCAGAAGGCTGCAGCGTAGAGCAAAGTGGCGGAGCCGGAGGGCATGTGGAGGGTGCAAGGGGAGGCGGCCTCCCCTCGGGCTAAAATGAAAAGAGCGGGTCTGGAGCTTGTGTGTGTGTGTGTGTGTGTTTGCGTGTGTGTGTTTGCGCTCTGGTGTTGGCTGGCCTGGCCCAGCGAGTGTGCCTCCGGATGGGGCAAAGGCGCAGATGCCTCAGCAGGGGAGGAGGCGACAGGCGGCTTCCCCAGGGGTCCGTGGGTGCAGCTCGAGCCAGGAAGACGGGGTGGCGGGGTCCGGAGCGCTGGGTGAGAGTGGGCAGGCAGGGCGCCGCGCCGCGCCGCGGGTGTGCGCGCAAAAGCGTCAGGCACGTCCTTCGAGCCGGAATCGAACCAGCGACCTAAGGATGTCCACAGATGGCTGTTGGGGCTACAGTCCTCCGCTCTACCAGCTGAGCTATCGAAGGGTGCACGTCTCCGGGGCCTGGGCGCGCGGTTTTCCGGAGCCCAGGGAGGCCGAGGCCCCGGAAGGCCAGAGGTCCGCGGGCCTGGGACTGGGAGTGGGAGTGGGCAGCCAGCCGGGAGACTGGAGCCCGGGTGTGGCTCTGCTTTGCGGGCGGAGCCCAGCCCAGGGGCGAAGCGGTTGCGGCAGCCGGGGCGGGCACCGGGGCGGGCACCGGGGCGGGCGGGCAGTGCGTCTGTGATTGAGTGGGTGGCATCCGCGCCCACGGCCTCGGCCCTCTTGCCCGTCGTGGCCTCTCGCTGTGGCCCGGCGTGCGGGATGCCCGCGCCGCCCGGGTGGTCTGAAAGCTGCGGGGGAGCCCCGAGTGCACGGCCCGGGTCGGTGCGCCGGGGTGGGCCGGGGTGGGCCGGGGTGGGCTGGAGGAGGGCGGCGACAGGGGAGGGCAGCGGGAGATCCGGCCTGGGCGGCCAGCAGGCGACCTCCAAGGGCAGAGGCGCAGCAGCCAGGCCACGCCACGGGGTCCGGCTGAGGTCCCTGTCGGGGCGCCAGCCGGAAGCACCTGGATTCCCCCACCCTCCGCGCCACGGCTGCGCCCCCGGTGGCGGGAGACGGTGGCCCTGGGGCTTGGCCCGGACTCTCAGAGGCCCCCGCAGACAGGACGGCGACAGGGGTCCACAGGCAGGCCAGCCCAGGAGGGGTGGGGTGCGGGCATGGCTGCAGCCTCTGCCACGCCCGCCCCGGCGGGACTCCCCTGGCAGAGGGGCGGGAGGGCGCAACTCCATGGCTTCCCGAGGGGCCCAGGCCGCAAGAGAACATGCCCACTGCGGGGTCCGGTTCGGATCCCCGCCCAGGCGCCCACCGAGGCCTTGCCACAGGTTTCTGTGTGCTGCGTGCCCAGCGCCCCAGAACGTTGGCTCTGCTGGCCGCCCAGACGGAGACCCACAGTCGGGGTCGGGGGTCGGGTGGGCAGCTGCCAGCGGCTCGCACCGAGGCCAGGCATCCTCCACTGGGGTGGCGGCCACCCTCAGGCACCGCTGGCCGCCTGCGTCCTCCACCCAGCTAGCTCATCCCCCAGTCCCCTTGCCCGCCCCAAAGGCACGGGAGCCCGTCCAGCCAAGGCCCAGGCTTGCGCCTCGGGCCAGTGCTCACCGGGCTCCCGCGTGGCAGGCACGCAGAGCTGGCCGTGGCCTCTCCCCCACTGCTGAGCGGTGACATCCGCCTCAAGCAAAGGACGCTCCACAGCGCGTCCCCGGGCACCCCTGTCTACTCAAGGTGAACTGTCATGCCCTGTGCCTTGGTGAGCCTGAGGTGGGGGCGGTGGGGACAGCGGCCGGCCGGGGCCTCTGCAGACGAGGAGGCCAAGAGGCCTGCAGCCCCACGTGTCGCAGTCTCCTCTGCACAGAGCCCTTTGCACGAGCGGGACTGGGCACCGCCAGAGAGCAGTGAGGCCCCCACCTCCCTCCATTCCCCCAAGGAGCCCAAGCACGCCCAGACACGCCAGCACAAACTCGCACACAGACACACGGGCACACACACACACATACCCATAAGCGTGGGCACGCACACGTACGTACACACACACACACACACACACACACACACACACCCCGAGAAGAGAAACGTGGAGGGCCTTTCCGGGCTCCTCAGACATCTGGGCACCAAAGGCAGGAAGCCGCTCACACCCTCCAGGCAGGTTGTGCCACGCTTAAGGCTTACACTCTCTCCGGCTCAGCCCACGCTTTTTCCCCCTCTGCCACAGGCACACAGACACCTTCCTCATCTGGGGTCCCTGGAGCTCTTGCCAAATCTCTGCATTTGCTGTCTGCCCCCTCAGCGCATCTGCTTAGCCCTCAGCTCGGGGGCAGGCCGATGGGACTAGGGGATTGTATCCCCTTCCCACCGAGCTCTCAGGGAGCCTTGCTCTTCCAGAGACTTCCCCTAACAGTATGGTGGCGGCCTCCGGAAGTGGTGGGAAGACTGGAACGAGGTGAGGCACGAGAGGCTGCGGACCTTAGGCAGGGCAAGCCAACTGCCATCTCCAGCCAGGAGGCCACCGGAAACACATGTCAGCCCTCCGTCCATCTCTGCCACCATCATCCGGAATGAAGCAAGCATGGGCCTCCTGGCCCAGCACCCGGAGACTTCATACCAAATGCAGCTAGATCCATAGGCACACTTCAGAAGAATCACAAGGAGAGAGAGACACACGCAGAGAGAGAAAGAGACAGAGAGAGAGAGAAAGAGACAGACAGACAGACAGACAGACAGACAGAGAGACCCAGAGACAGAGAGACAGGGAAACAGAGAATGAAAGAGAGTGAGAGTGAGAACGAAAACTAGCCCGAGAGCTGGACAGAGATCCACACAGGAAGGCAGCAAGACCCAAACCCAGGGTGAGGGCCAGAGGGAGACAGATAGGGTGTGTGGAGCAGCGCAGCCTGGGCAATTGGAAGCAGTGGGAGACAGAGGCAGCAAGAGATGGCTCCTTGGTGTGTGGAAGGAGGGAGGCGGGAGGCAGGGGTGTGGAGTGGAGCAGGCAGGGTGAGGGGCGTGCCAGGTGGGTCCACCCCTGGGCTGTGTGGCGCAGGTGGGCGCGCGGTGTGCAGGGCCAGTTGGCGTGTCCGGAGAGCTGGAGGGTCTGAGGTGGCAGAAGGCTGCAGCGTAGAGCAAAGTGGCGGAGCCGGAGGGCATGTGGAGGGTGCAAGGGGAGGCGGCCTCCCCTCGGGCTAAAATGAAAAGAGCGGGTCTGGAGCTTGTGTGTGTGTGTGTGTGTTTGCGTGTGTGTGTTTGCGCTCTGGTGGTGGCTGGCCTGGCCCAGCGAGTGTGCCTCCGGATGGGGCAAAGGCGCAGATGCCTCAGCAGGGGAGGAGGCGACAGGCGGCTTCCCCAGGGGTCCGTGGGTGCAGCTCGCGCCAGGAAGCCGGGGTGGCGGTGTCCGGAGCGCTGGGTGAGAGTGGGCAGGCAGGGCGCCGCGCCGCGCCGCGCCGCGGGTGTGCGCGCAAAAGCGTCAGGCACGTCCTTCGAGCCGGAATCGAACCAGCGACCTAAGGATGTCCACAGATGGCTGTTGGGGCTACAGTCCTCCGCTCTACCAGCTGAGCTATCGAAGGGTGCACGTCTCCGGGGCCTGGGCGCGCGGTTTTCCGGAGCCCAGGGAGGCCGAGGCCCCGGAAGGCCAGAGGTCCGCGGGCCTGGGACTGGGAGTGGGAGTGGGCAGCCAGCCGGGAGACTGGAGCCCGGGTGTGGCTCTGCTTTGCGGGCGGAGCCCAGCCCGGGGGCGAAGCGGTTGCGGCAGCCGGGGCGGGCACCGGGGCGGGCACCGGGGCGGGCGGGCAGTGCGTCTGTGATTGAGTGGGTGGCATCCGCGCCCACGGCCTCGGCCCTCTTGCCCGTCGTGGCCTCTCGCTGTGGCCCGGCGTGCGGGATGCCCGCGCCGCCCGGGTGGTCTGAAAGCTGCGGGGGAGCCCCGAGTGCACGGCCCGGGTCGGTGCGCCGGGGTGGGCCGGGGTGGGCCGGGGTGGGCTGGAGGAGGGCGGCGACAGGGGAGGGCAGCGGGAGATCCGGCCTGGGCGGCCAGCAGGCGACCTCCAAGGGCAGAGGCGCAGCAGCCAGGCCACGCCACGGGGTCCGGCTGAGGTCCCTGTCGGGGCGCCAGCCGGAAGCACCTGGATTCCCCCACCCTCCGCGCCACGGCTGCGCCCCCGGTGGCGGGAGACGGTGGCCCTGGGGCTTGGCCCGGACTCTCAGAGGCCCCCGCAGACAGGACGGCGACAGGGGTCCACAGGCAGGCCAGCCCAGGAGGGGTGGGGTGCGGGCATGGCTGCAGCCTCTGCCACGCCCGCCCCGGCGGGACTCCCCTGGCAGAGGGGCGGGAGGGCGCAACTCCATGGCTTCCCGAGGGGCCCAGGCCGCAAGAGAACATGCCCACTGCGGGGTCCGGTTCGGATCCCCGCCCAGGCGCCCACCGAGGCCTTGCCACAGGTTTCTGTGTGCTGCGTGCCCAGCGCCCCCGAACGTTGGCTCTGCTGGCCGCCCAGACGGAGACCCACAGTCGGGGTCGGGGGTCGGGTGGGCAGCTGCCAGCGGCTCGCACCGAGGCCAGGCATCCTCCACTGGGGTGGCGGCCACCCTCAGGCACCGCTGGCCGCCTGCGTCCTCCACCCAGCTAGCTCATCCCCCAGTCCCCTTGCCCGCCCCAAAGGCACGGGAGCCCGTCCAGCCAAGGCCCAGGCTTGCGCCTCGGGCCAGTGCTCACCGGGCTCCCGCGTGGCAGGCATGCAGAGCTGGCCGTGGCCTCTCCCCCACTGCTGAGCGGTGACATCCGCCTCAAGCAAAGGACGCTCCACAGCGCGTCCCCGGGCACCCCTGTCTACTCAAGGTGAACTGTCATGCCCTGTGCCTTGGTGAGCCTGAGGTGGGGGCGGTGGGGACAGCGGCCGGCCGGGGCCTCTGCAGACGAGGAGGCCAAGAGGCCTGCAGCCCCACGTGTCGCAGTCTCCTCTGCACAGAGCCCTTTGCACGAGCGGGACTGGGCACCGCCAGAGAGCAGTGAGGCCCCCACCTCCCTCCATTCCCCCAAGGAGCCCAAGCACGCCCAGACACGCCAGCACAAACTCGCACACAGACACACGGGCACACACACACACATACCCATAAGCGTGGGCACGCACACGTACGTACACACACACACACACACACACACACACACACCCCGAGAAGAGAAACGTGGAGGGCCTTTCCGGGCTCCTCAGACATCTGGGCACCAAAGGCAGGAAGCCGCTCACACCCTCCAGGCAGGTTGTGCCACGCTTAAGGCTTACACTCTCTCCGGCTCAGCCCACGCTTTTTCCCCCTCTGCCACAGGCACACAGACACCTTCCTCATCTGGGGTCCCTGGAGCTCTTGCCAAATCTCTGCATTTGCTCTCTGCCCCCTCAGCGCATCTGCTTAGCCCTCAGCTCGGGGGCAGGCCGATGGGACTAGGGGATTGTATCCCCTTCCCACCGAGCTCTCAGGGAGCCTTGCTCTTCCAGAGACTTCCCCTAACAGTATGGTGGCGGCCTCCGGAAGTGGTGGGAAGACTGGAACGAGGTGAGGCACGAGAGGCTGGGGACCTTAGGCAGGGCAAGCCAACTGCCATCTCCAGCCAGGAGGCCACCGGAAACACATGTCAGCCCTCCGTCCATCTCTGCCACCATCATCCGGAATGAAGCAAGCATGGGCCTCCTGGCCCAGCACCCGGAGACTTCATACCAAATGCAGCTAGATCCATAGGCACACTTCAGAAGAATCACAAGGAGAGAGAGACACACGCAGAGAGAGAAAGAGACAGAGAGAGAGAGAAAGAGACAGACAGACAGACAGACAGACAGACAGACAGACAGAGAGACCCAGAGACAGAGAGACAGGGAAACAGAGAATGAAAGAGAGTGAGAGTGAGAACGAAAACTAGCCCGAGAGCTGGACAGAGATCCACACAGGAAGGCAGCAAGACCCAAACCCAGGGTGAGGGCCAGAGGGAGACAGATAGGGTGTGTGGAGCAGCGCAGCCTGGGCAATTGGAAGCAGTGGGAGACAGAGGCAGCAAGAGATGGCTCCTTGGTGTGTGGAAGGAGGGAGGCGGGAGGCAGGGGTGTGGAGTGGAGCAGGCAGGGTGAGGGGCGTGCCAGGTGGGTCCACCCCTGGGCTGTGTGGCGCAGGTGGGCGCGCGGTGTGCAGGGCCAGTTGGCGTGTCCGGAGAGCTGGAGGGTCTGAGGTGGCAGAAGGCTGCAGCGTAGAGCAAAGTGGCGGAGCCGGAGGGCATGTGGAGGGTGCAAGGGGAGGCGGCCTCCCCTCGGGCTAAAATGAAAAGAGCGGGTCTGGAGCTTGTGTGTGTGTGTGTGTGTGTTTGCGTGTGTGTGTTTGCGCTCTGGTGGTGGCTGGCCTGGCCCAGCGAGTGTGCCTCCGGATGGGGCAAAGGCGCAGATGCCTCAGCAGGGGAGGAGGCGACAGGCGGCTTCCCCAGGGGTCCGTGGGTGCAGCTCGAGCCAGGAAGCCGGGGTGGCGGTGTCCGGAGCGCTGGGTGAGAGTGGGCAGGCAGGGCGCCGCGCCGCGCCGCGCCGCGGGTGTGCGCGCAAAAGCGTCAGGCACGTCCTTCGAGCCGGAATCGAACCAGCGACCTAAGGATGTCCACAGATGGCTGTTGGGGCTACAGTCCTCCGCTCTACCAGCTGAGCTATCGAAGGGTGCACGTCTCCGGGGCCTGGGCGCGCGGTTTTCCGGAGCCCAGGGAGGCCGAGGCCCCGGAAGGCCAGAGGTCCGCGGGCCTGGGACTGGGAGTGGGAGTGGGCAGCCAGCCGGGAGACTGGAGCCCGGGTGTGGCTCTGCTTTGCGGGCGGAGCCCAGCCCGGGGGCGAAGCGGTTGCGGCAGCCGGGGCGGGCACCGGGGCGGGCACCGGGGCGGGCGGGCAGTGCGTCTGTGATTGAGTGGGTGGCATCCGCGCCCACGGCCTCGGCCCTCTTGCCCGTCGTGGCCTCTCGCTGTGGCCCGGCGTGCGGGATGCCCGCGCCGCCCGGGTGGTCTGAAAGCTGCGGGGGAGCCCCGAGTGCACGGCCCGGGTCGGTGCGCCGGGGTGGGCCGGGGTGGGCCGGGGTGGGCTGGAGGAGGGCGGCGACAGGGGAGGGCAGCGGGAGATCCGGCCTGGGCGGCCAGCAGGCGACCTCCAAGGGCAGAGGCGCAGCAGCCAGGCCACGCCACGGGGTCCGGCTGAGGTCCCTGTCGGGGCGCCAGCCGGAAGCACCTGGATTCCCCCACCCTCCGCGCCACGGCTGCGCCCCCGGTGGCGGGAGACGGTGGCCCTGGGGCTTGGCCTGGACTCTCAGAGGCCCCCGCAGACAGGACGGCGACAGGGGTCCACAGGCAGGCCAGCCCAGGAGGGGTGGGGTGCGGGCATGGCTGCAGCCTCTGCCACGCCCGCCCCGGCGGGACTCCCCTGGCAGAGGGGCGGGAGGGCGCAACTCCATGGCTTCCCGAGGGGCCCAGGCCGCAAGAGAACATGCCCACTGCGGGGTCCGGTTCGGATCCCCGCCCAGGCGCCCACCGAGGCCTTGCCACAGGTTTCTGTGTGCTGCGTGCCCAGCGCCCCCGAACGTTGGCTCTGCTGGCCGCCCAGACGGAGACCCACAGTCGGGGTCGGGGGTCGGGTGGGCAGCTGCCAGCGGCTCGCACCGAGGCCAGGCATCCTCCACTGGGGTGGCGGCCACCCTCAGGCACCGCTGGCCGCCTGCGTCCTCCACCCAGCTAGCTCATCCCCCAGTCCCCTTGCCCGCCCCAAAGGCACGGGAGCCCGTCCAGCCAAGGCCCAGGCTTGCGCCTCGGGCCAGTGCTCACCGGGCTCCCGCGTGGCAGGCACGCAGAGCTGGCCGTGGCCTCTCCCCCACTGCTGAGCGGTGACATCCGCCTCAAGCAAAGGACGCTCCACAGCGCGTCCCCGGGCACCCCTGTCTACTCAAGGTGAACTGTCATGCCCTGTGCCTTGGTGAGCCTGAGGTGGGGGCGGTGGGGACAGCGGCCGGCCGGGGCCTCTGCAGACGAGGAGGCCAAGAGGCCTGCAGCCCCACGTGTCGCAGTCTCCTCTGCACAGAGCCCTTTGCACGAGCGGGACTGGGCACCGCCAGAGAGCAGTGAGGCCCCCACCTCCCTCCATTCCCCCAAGGAGCCCAAGCACGCCCAGACACGCCAGCACAAACTCGCACACAGACACACGGGCACACACACACACACCCATAAGCGTGGGCACGCACACGTACGTACACACACACACACACACACACACACACACACACTCACACCCCGAGAAGAGAAACGTGGAGGGCCTTTCCGGGCTCCTCAGACATCTGGGCACCAAAGGCAGGAAGCCGCTCACACCCTCCAGGCAGGTTGTGCCACGCTTAAGGCTTACACTCTCTCCGGCTCAGCCCACGCTTTTTCCCCCTCTGCCACAGGCACACAGACACCTTCCTCATCTGGGGTCCCTGGAGCTCTTGCCAAATCTCTGCATTTGCTCTCTGTCCCCTCAGCTCATCTGCTTAGCCCTCAGCTCGGGGGCAGGCCGATGGGACTAGGGGATTGTATCCCCTTCCCACCGAGCTCTCAGGGAGCCTTGCTCTTCCAGAGACTTCCCCTAACAGTATCGTGGTGGCCTCCGGAAGTGGTGGGAAGACTGGAACGAGGTGAGGCACGAGAGGCTGGGGACCTTAGGCAGGGCAAGCCAACTGCCATCTCCAGCCAGGAGGCCACCGGAAACACATGTCAGCCCTCCGTCCATCTCTGCCACCATCATCCGGAATGAAGCAAGCATGGGCCTCCTGGCCCAGCACCCGGAGACTTCATACCAAATGCAGCTAGATCCATAGGCACACTTCAGAAGAATCACAAGGAGAGAGAGACACACGCAGAGAGAGAAAGAGACAGAGAGAGAGAGAAAGAGACAGACAGACAGACAGAGAGACTCAGAGACAGAGAGACAGGGAAACAGAGAATGAAAGAGAGTGAGAGTGAGAACGAAAACTAGCCCGAGAGCTGGACAGAGATCCACACAGGAAGGCAGCAAGACCCAAACCCAGGGTGAGGGCCAGAGGGAGACAGATAGGGTGTGTGGAGCAGCGCAGCCTGGGCAATTGGAAGCAGTGGGAGACAGAGGCAGCAAGAGATGGCTCCTTGGTGTGTGGAAGGAGGGAGGCGGGAGGCAGGGGTGTGGAGTGGAGCAGGCAGGGTGAGGGGCGTGCCAGGTGGGTCCACCCCTGGGCTGTGTGGCGCAGGTGGGCGCGCGGTGTGCAGGGCCAGTTGGCGTGTGCGGAGAGCTGGAGGGTCTGAGGTGGCAGAAGGCTGCAGCGTAGAGCAAAGTGGCGGAGCCGGAGGGCATGTGGAGGGTGCAAGGGGAGGCGGCCTCCCCTCGGGCTAAAATGAAAAGAGCGGGTCTGGAGCTTGTGTGTGTGTGTGTGTGTGTGTGCTTGCGTGTGTGTGTTTGCGCTCTGGTGGTGGCTGGCCTGGCCCAGCGAGTGTGCCTCCGGATGGGGCAAAGGCGCAGATGCCTCAGCAGGGGAGGAGGCGACAGGCGGCTTCCCCAGGGGTCCGTGGGTGCAGCTCGAGCCAGCAAGCCGGGGTGGCGGGGTCCGGAGCGCTGGGTGAGAGTGGGCAGGCAGGGCGCCGCGCCGCGCCGCGCCGCGGGTGTGCGCGCAAAAGCGTCAGGCACGTCCTTCGAGCCGGAATCGAACCAGCGACCTAAGGATGTCCACAGATGGCTGTTGGGGCTACAGTCCTCCGCTCTACCAGCTGAGCTATCGAAGGGTGCACGTCTCCGGGGCCTGGGCGCGCGGTTTTCCGGAGCCCAGGGAGGCCGAGGCCCCGGAAGGCCAGAGGTCCGCGGGCCTGGGACTGGGAGTGGGAGTGGGCAGCCAGCCGGGAGACTGGAGCCCGGGTGTGGCTCTGCTTTGCGGGCGGAGCCCAGCCCAGGGGCGAAGCGGTTGCGGCAGCCGGGGCGGGCACCGGGGCGGGCACCGGGGCGGGCACCGGGGCGGGCGGGCAGTGCGTCTGTGATTGAGTGGGTGGCATCCGCGCCCACGGCCTCGGCCCTCTTGCCCGTCGTGGCCTCTCGCTGTGGCCCGGCGTGCGGGATGCCCGCGCCGCCCGGGTGGTCTGAAAGCTGCGGGGGAGCCCCGAGTGCACGGCCCGGGTCGGTGCGCCGGGGTGGGCCGGGGTGGGCCGGGGTGGGCTGGAGGAGGGCGGCGACAGGGGAGGGCAGCGGGAGATCCGGCCTGGGCGGCCAGCAGGCGACCTCCAAGGGCAGAGGCGCAGCAGCCAGGCCACGCCACGGGGTCCGGCTGAGGTCCCTGTCGGGGCGCCAGCCGGAAGCACCTGGATTCCCCCACCCTCCGCGCCACGGCTGCGCCCCCGGTGGCGGGAGACGGTGGCCCTGGGGCTTGGCCCGGACTCTCAGAGGCCCCCGCAGACAGGACGGCGACAGGGGTCCACAGGCAGGCCAGCCCAGGAGGGGTGGGGTGCGGGCATGGCTGCAGCCTCTGCCACGCCCGCCCCGGCGGGACTCCCCTGGCAGAGGGGCGGGAGGGCGCAACTCCATGGCTTCCCGAGGGGCCCAGGCCGCAAGAGAGCATGCCCACTGCGGGGTCCGGTTCGGATCCCCGCCCAGGCGCCCACCGAGGCCTTGCCACAGGTTTCTGTGTGCTGCGTGCCCAGCGCCCCCGAACGTTGGCTCTGCTGGCCGCCCAGACGGAGACCCACAGTCGGGGTCGGGGGTCGGGTGGGCAGCTGCCAGCGGCTCGCACCGAGGCCAGGCATCCTCCACTGGGGTGGCGGCCACCCTCAGGCACCGCTGGCCGCCTGCGTCCTCCACCCAGCTAGCTCATCCCCCAGTCCCCTTGCCCGCCCCAAAGGCACGGGAGCCCGTCCAGCCAAGGCCCAGGCTTGCGCCTCGGGCCAGTGCTCACCGGGCTCCCGCGTGGCAGGCACGCAGAGCTGGCCGTGGCCTCTCCCCCACTGCTGAGCGGTGACATCCGCCTCAAGCAAAGGACGCTCCACAGCGCGTCCCCGGGCACCCCTGTCTACTCAAGGTGAACTGTCATGCCCTGTGCCTTGGTGAGCCTGAGGTGGGGGCGGTGGGGACAGCGGCCGGCCGGGGCCTCTGCAGACGAGGAGGCCAAGAGGCCTGCAGCCCCACGTGTCGCAGTCTCCTCTGCACAGAGCCCTTTGCACGAGCGGGACTGGGCACCGCCAGAGAGCAGTGAGGCCCCCACCTCCCTCCATTCCCCCAAGGAGCCCAAGCACGCCCAGACACGCCAGCACAAACTCGCACACAGACACACGGGCACACACACACACATACCCATAAGCGTGGGCACGCACACGTACGTACACACACACACACACACACACACACACACACACACACACACACACTCACACCCCGAGAAGAGAAACGTGGAGGGCCTTTCCGGGCTCCTCAGACATCTGGGCACCAAAGGCAGGAAGCCGCTCACACCCTCCAGGCAGGTTGTGCCACGCTTAAGGCTTACACTCTCTCCGGCTCAGCCCACGCTTTTTCCCCCTCTGCCACAGGCACACAGACACCTTCCTCATCTGGGGTCCCTGGAGCTCTTGCCAAATCTCTGCGTTTGCTCTCTGCCACCTCAGCTCATCTGCTTAGCCCTCAGCTCGGGGGCAGGCCGATGGGACTAGGGGATTGTATCCCCTTCCCACCGAGCTCTCAGGGAGCCTTGCTCTTCCAGAGACTTCCCCTAACAGTATGGTGGCGGCCTCCGGAAGTGGTGGGAAGACTGGAACGAGGTGAGGCACGAGAGGCTGGGGACCTTAGGCAGGGCAAGCCAACTGCCATCTCCAGCCAGGAGGCCACCGGAAACACATGTCAGCCCTCCGTCCATCTCTGCCACCATCATCCGGAATGAAGCAAGCATGGGCCTCCTGGCCCAGCACCCGGAGACTTCATACCAAATGCAGCTAGATCCATAGGCACACTTCAGAAGAATCACAAGGAGAGAGAGACACACGCAGAGAGAGAAAGAGACAGAGAGAGAGAGAAAGAGACAGACAGACAGACAGACAGACAGACAGACAGAGAGACCCAGAGACAGAGAGACAGGGAAACAGAGAATGAAAGAGAGTGAGAGTGAGAACAAAAACTAGCCCGAGAGCTGGACAGAGATCCACACAGGAAGGCAGCAAGACCCAAACCCAGGGTGAGGGCCAGAGGGAGACAGATAGGGTGTGTGGAGCAGCGCAGCCTGGGCAATTGGAAGCAGTGGGAGACAGAGGCAGCAAGAGATGGCTCCTTGGTGTGTGGAAGGAGGGAGGCGGGAGGCAGGGGTGTGGAGTGGAGCAGGCAGGGTGAGGGGCGTGCCAGGTGGGTCCACCCCTGGGCTGTGTGGCGCAGGTGGGCGCGCGGTGTGCAGGGCCAGTTGGCGTGTGCGGAGAGCTGGAGGGTCTGAGGTGGCAGAAGGCTGCAGCGTAGAGCAAAGTGGCGGAGCCGGAGGGCATGTGGAGGGTGCAAGGGGAGGCGGCCTCCCCTCGGGCTAAAATGAAAAGAGCGGGTCTGGAGCTTGTGTGTGTGTGTGTGTGTGTTTGCGTGTGTGTGTTTGCGCTCTGGTGGTGGCTGGCCTGGCCCAGCGAGTGTGCCTCCGGATGGGGCAAAGGCGCAGATGCCTCAGCAGGGGAGGAGGCGACAGGCGGCTTCCCCAGGGGTCCGTGGGTGCAGCTCGAGCCAGGAAGCCGGGGTGGCGGGGTCCGGAGCGCTGGGTGAGAGTGGGCAGGCAGGGCGCCGCGCCGCGCCGCGCCGCGGGTGTGCGCGCAAAAGCGTCAGGCACGTCCTTCGAGCCGGAATCGAACCAGCGACCTAAGGATGTCCACAGATGGCTGTTGGGGCTACAGTCCTCCGCTCTACCAGCTGAGCTATCGAAGGGTGCACGTCTCCGGGGCCTGGGCGCGCGGTTTTCCGGAGCCCAGGGAGGCCGAGGCCCCGGAAGGCCAGAGGTCCGCGGGCCTGGGACTGGGAGTGGGAGTGGGCAGCCAGCCGGGAGACTGGAGCCCGGGTGTGGCTCTGCTTTGCGGGCGGAGCCCAGCCCAGGGGCGAAGCGGTTGCGGCAGCCGGGGCGGGCACCGGGGCGGGCACCGGGGCGGGCACCGGGGCGGGCGGGCAGTGCGTCTGTGATTGAGTGGGTGGCATCCGCGCCCACGGCCTCGGCCCTCTTGCCCGTCGTGGCCTCTCGCTGTGGCCCGGCGTGCGGGATGCCCGCGCCGCCCGGGTGGTCTGAAAGCTGCGGGGGAGCCCCGAGTGCACGGCCCGGGTCGGTGCGCCGGGGTGGGCCGGGGTGGGCCGGGGTGGGCTGGAGGAGGGCGGCGACAGGGGAGGGCAGCGGGAGATCCGGCCTGGGCGGCCAGCAGGCGACCTCCAAGGGCAGAGGCGCAGCAGCCAGGCCACGCCACGGGGTCCGGCTGAGGTCCCTGTCGGGGCGCCAGCCGGAAGCACCTGGATTCCCCCACCCTCCGCGCCACGGCTGCGCCCCCGGTGGCGGGAGACGGTGGCCCTGGGGCTTGGCCCGGACTCTCAGAGGCCCCCGCAGACAGGACGGCGACAGGGGTCCACAGGCAGGCCAGCCCAGGAGGGGTGGGGTGCGGGCATGGCTGCAGCCTCTGCCACGCCCGCCCCGGCGGGACTCCCCTGGCAGAGGGGCGGGAGGGCGCAACTCCATGGCTTCCCGAGGGGCCCAGGCCGCAAGAGAGCATGCCCACTGCGGGGTCCGGTTCGGATCCCCGCCCAGGCGCCCACCGAGGCCTTGCCACAGGTTTCTGTGTGCTGCGTGCCCAGCGCCCCCGAACGTTGGCTCTGCTGGCCGCCCAGACGGAGACCCACAGTCGGGGTCGGGGGTCGGGTGGGCAGCTGCCAGCGGCTCGCACCGAGGCCAGGCATCCTCCACTGGGGTGGCGGCCACCCTCAGGCACCGCTGGCCGCCTGCGTCCTCCACCCAGCTAGCTCATCCCCCAGTCCCCTTGCCCGCCCCAAAGGCACGGGAGCCCGTCCAGCCAAGGCCCAGGCTTGCGCCTCGGGCCAGTGCTCACCGGGCTCCCGCGTGGCAGGCACGCAGAGCTGGCCGTGGCCTCTCCCCCACTGCTGAGCGGTGACATCCGCCTCAAGCAAAGGACGCTCCACAGCGCGTCCCCGGGCACCCCTGTCTACTCAAGGTGAACTGTCATGCCCTGTGCCTTGGTGAGCCTGAGGTGGGGGCGGTGGGGACAGCGGCCGGCCGGGGCCTCTGCAGACGAGGAGGCCAAGAGGCCTGCAGCCCCACGTGTCGCAGTCTCCTCTGCACAGAGCCCTTTGCACGAGCGGGACTGGGCACCGCCAGAGAGCAGTGAGGCCCCCACCTCCCTCCATTCCCCCAAGGAGCCCAAGCACGCCCAGACACGCCAGCACAAACTCGCACACAGACACACGGGCACACACACACACATACCCATAAGCGTGGGCACGCACACGTACGTACACACACACACACACACACACACACACACACCCCGAGAAGAGAAACGTGGAGGGCCTTTCCGGGCTCCTCAGACATCTGGGCACCAAAGGCAGGAAGCCGCTCACACCCTCCAGGCAGGTTGTGCCACGCTTAAGGCTTACACTCTCTCCGGCTCAGCCCACGCTTTTTCCCCCTCTGCCACAGGCACACAGACACCTTCCTCATCTGGGGTCCCTGGAGCTCTTGCCAAATCTCTGCATTTGCTCTCTGCCCCCTCAGCGCATCTGCTTAGCCCTCAGCTCGGGGGCAGGCCGATGGGACTAGGGGATTGTATCCCCTTCCCACCGAGCTCTCAGGGAGCCTTGCTCTTCCAGAGACTTCCCCTAACAGTATGGTGGCGGCCTCCGGAAGTGGTGGGAAGACTGGAACGAGGTGAGGCACGAGAGGCTGGGGACCTTAGGCAGGGCAAGCCAACTGCCATCTCCAGCCAGGAGGCCACCGGAAACACATGTCAGCCCTCCGTCCATCTCTGCCACCATCATCCGGAATGAAGCAAGCATGGGCCTCCTGGCCCAGCACCCGGAGACTTCATACCAAATGCAGCTAGATCCATAGGCACACTTCAGAAGAATCACAAGGAGAGAGAGACACACGCAGAGAGAGAAAGAGACAGAGAGAGAGAGAAAGAGACAGACAGACAGACAGACAGACAGACAGACAGAGAGACCCAGAGACAGAGAGACAGGGAAACAGAGAATGAAAGAGAGTGAGAGTGAGAACGAAAACTAGCCCGAGAGCTGGACAGAGATCCACACAGGAAGGCAGCAAGACCCAAACCCAGGGTGAGGGCCAGAGGGAGACAGATAGGGTGTGTGGAGCAGCGCAGCCTGGGCAATTGGAAGCAGTGGGAGACAGAGGCAGCAAGAGATGGCTCCTTGGTGTGTGGAAGGAGGGAGGCGGGAGGCAGGGGTGTGGAGTGGAGCAGGCAGGGTGAGGGGCGTGCCAGGTGGGTCCACCCCTGGGCTGTGTGGCGCAGGTGGGCGCGCGGTGTGCAGGGCCAGTTGGCGTGTCCGGAGAGCTGGAGGGTCTGAGGTGGCAGAAGGCTGCAGCGTAGAGCAAAGTGGCGGAGCCGGAGGGCATGTGGAGGGTGCAAGGGGAGGCGGCCTCCCCTCGGGCTAAAATGAAAAGAGCGGGTCTGGAGCTTGTGTGTGTGTGTGTGTGTGTGTGTGTGTGTGTGTGTGTGTGTGTGTTTGCGTGTGTGTGTTTGCGCTCTGGTGGTGGCTGGCCTGGCCCAGCGAGTGTGCCTCCGGATGGGGCAAAGGCGCAGATGCCTCAGCAGGGGAGGAGGCGACAGGCGGCTTCCCCAGGGGTCCGTGGGTGCAGCTCGAGCCAGGAAGCCGGGGTGGCGGTGTCCGGAGCGCTGGGTGAGAGTGGGCAGGCAGGGCGCCGCGCCGCGCCGCGCCGCGGGTGTGCGCGCAAAAGCGTCAGGCACGTCCTTCGAGCCGGAATCGAACCAGCGACCTAAGGATGTCCACAGATGGCTGTTGGGGCTACAGTCCTCCGCTCTACCAGCTGAGCTATCGAAGGGTGCACGTCTCCGGGGCCTGGGCGCGCGGTTTTCCGGAGCCCAGGGAGGCCGAGGCCCCGGAAGGCCAGAGGTCCGCGGGCCTGGGACTGGGAGTGGGAGTGGGCAGCCAGCCGGGAGACTGGAGCCCGGGTGTGGCTCTGCTTTGCGGGCGGAGCCCAGCCCGGGGGCGAAGCGGTTGCGGCAGCCGGGGCGGGCACCGGGGCGGGCACCGGGGCGGGCGGGCAGTGCGTCTGTGATTGAGTGGGTGGCATCCGCGCCCACGGCCTCGGCCCTCTTGCCCGTCGTGGCCTCTCGCTGTGGCCCGGCGTGCGGGATGCCCGCGCCGCCCGGGTGGTCTGAAAGCTGCGGGGGAGCCCCGAGTGCACGGCCCGGGTCGGTGCGCCGGGGTGGGCCGGGGTGGGCCGGGGTGGGCTGGAGGAGGGCGGCGACAGGGGAGGGCAGCGGGAGATCCGGCCTGGGCGGCCAGCAGGCGACCTCCAAGGGCAGAGGCGCAGCAGCCAGGCCACGCCACGTGGTCCGGCTGAGGTCCCTGTCGGGGCGCCAGCCGGAAGCACCTGGATTCCCCCACCCTCCGCGCCACGGCTGCGCCCCCGGTGGCGGGAGACGGTGGCCCTGGGGCTTGGCCCGGACTCTCAGAGGCCCCCGCAGACAGGACGGCGACAGGGGTCCACAGGCAGGCCAGCCCAGGAGGGGTGGGGTGCGGGCATGGCTGCAGCCTCTGCCACGCCCGCCCCGGCGGGACTCCCCTGGCAGAGGGGCGGGAGGGCGCAACTCCATGGCTTCCCGAGGGGCCCAGGCCGCAAGAGAGCATGCCCACTGCGGGGTCCGGTTCGGATCCCCGCCCAGGCGCCCACCGAGGCCTTGCCACAGGTTTCTGTGTGCTGCGTGCCCAGCGCCCCCGAACGTTGGCTCTGCTGGCCGCCCAGACGGAGACCCACAGTCGGGGTCGGGGGTCGGGTGGGCAGCTGCCAGCGGCTCGCACCGAGGCCAGGCATCCTCCACTGGGGTGGCGGCCACCCTCAGGCACCGCTGGCCGCCTGCGTCCTCCACCCAGCTAGCTCATCCCCCAGTCCCCTTGCCCGCCCCAAAGGCACGGGAGCCCGTCCAGCCAAGGCCCAGGCTTGCGCCTCGGGCCAGTGCTCACCGGGCTCCCGCGTGGCAGGCACGCAGAGCTGGCCGTGGCCTCTCCCCCACTGCTGAGCGGTGACATCCGCCTCAAGCAAAGGACGCTCCACAGCGCGTCCCCGGGCACCCCTGTCTACTCAAGGTGAACTGTCATGCCCTGTGCCTTGGTGAGCCTGAGGTGGGGGCGGTGGGGACAGCGGCCGGCCGGGGCCTCTGCAGACGAGGAGGCCAAGAGGCCTGCAGCCCCACGTGTCGCAGTCTCCTCTGCACAGAGCCCTTTGCACGAGCGGGACTGGGCACCGCCAGAGAGCAGTGAGGCCCCCACCTCCCTCCATTCCCCCAAGGAGCCCAAGCACGCCCAGACACGCCAGCACAAACTCGCACACAGACACACGGGCACACACACACACATACCCATAAGCGTGGGCACGCACACGTACGTACACACACACACACACACACACACACACACACACACACACTCACACCCCGAGAAGAGAAACGTGGAGGGCCTTTCCGGGCTCCTCAGACATCTGGGCACCAAAGGCAGGAAGCCGCTCACACCCTCCAGGCAGGTTGTGCCACGCTTAAGGCTTACACTCTCTCCGGCTCAGCCCACGCTTTTTCCCCCTCTGCCACAGGCACACAGACACCTTCCTCATCTGGGGTCCCTGGAGCTCTTGCCAAATCTCTGCGTTTGCTCTCTGCCACCTCAGCTCATCTGCTTAGCCCTCAGCTCGGGGGCAGGCCGATGGGACTAGGGGATTGTATCCCCTTCCCACCGAGCTCTCAGGGAGCCTTGCTCTTCCAGAGACTTCCCCTAACAGTATGGTGGCGGCCTCCGGAAGTGGTGGGAAGACTGGAACGAGGTGAGGCACGAGAGGCTGGGGACCTTAGGCAGGGCAAGCCAACTGCCATCTCCAGCCAGGAGGCCACCGGAAACACATGTCAGCCCTCCGTCCATCTCTGCCACCATCATCCGGAATGAAGCAAGCATGGGCCTCCTGGCCCAGCACCCGGAGACTTCATACCAAATGCAGCTAGATCCATAGGCACACTTCAGAAGAATCACAAGGAGAGAGAGACACACGCAGAGAGAGAAAGAGACAGAGAGAGAGAGAAAGAGACAGACAGACAGACAGACAGACAGACAGACAGAGAGACCCAGAGACAGAGAGACAGGGAAACAGAGAATGAAAGAGAGTGAGAGTGAGAACAAAAACTAGCCCGAGAGCTGGACAGAGATCCACACAGGAAGGCAGCAAGACCCAAACCCAGGGTGAGGGCCAGAGGGAGACAGATAGGGTGTGTGGAGCAGCGCAGCCTGGGCAATTGGAAGCAGTGGGAGACAGAGGCAGCAAGAGATGGCTCCTTGGTGTGTGGAAGGAGGGAGGCGGGAGGCAGGGGTGTGGAGTGGAGCAGGCAGGGTGAGGGGCGTGCCAGGTGGGTCCACCCCTGGGCTGTGTGGCGCAGGTGGGCGCGCGGTGTGCAGGGCCAGTTGGCGTGTCCGGAGAGCTGGAGGGTCTGAGGTGGCAGAAGGCTGCAGCGTAGAGCAAAGTGGCGGAGCCGGAGGGCATGTGGAGGGTGCAAGGGGAGGCGGCCTCCCCTCGGGCTAAAATGAAAAGAGCGGGTCTGGAGCTTGTGTGTGTGTGTGTGTGTGTGTGTGTGTGTGTGTGTGTGTGTGTGTGTGTTGCGTGTGTGTGTTTGCGCTCTGGTGGTGGCTGGCCTGGCCCAGCGAGTGTGCCTCCGGATGGGGCAAAGGCGCAGATGCCTCAGCAGGGGAGGAGGCGACAGGCGGCTTCCCCAGGGGTCCGTGGGTGCAGCTCGAGCCAGGAAGCCGGGGTGGCGGGGTCCGGAGCGCTGGGTGAGAGTGGGCAGGCAGGGCGCCGCGCCGCGCCGCGCCGCGGGTGTGCGCGCAAAAGCGTCAGGCACGTCCTTCGAACCGGAATCGAACCAGCGACCTAAGGATGTCCACAGATGGCTGTTGGGGCTACAGTCCTCCGCTCTACCAGCTGAGCTATCGAAGGGTGCACGTCTCCGGGGCCTGGGCGCGCGGTTTTCCGGAGCCCAGGGAGGCCGAGGCCCCGGAAGGCCAGAGGTCCGCGGGCCTGGGACTGGGAGTGGGAGTGGGCAGCCAGCCGGGAGACTGGAGCCCGGGTGTGGCTCTGCTTTGCGGGCGGAGCCCAGCCCAGGGGCGAAGCGGTTGCGGCAGCCGGGGCGGGCACCGGGGCGGGCACCGGGGCGGGCACCGGGGCGGGCGGGCAGTGCGTCTGTGATTGAGTGGGTGGCATCCGCGCCCACGGCCTCGGCCCTCTTGCCCGTCGTGGCCTCTCGCTGTGGCCCGGCGTGCGGGATGCCCGCGCCGCCCGGGTGGTCTGAAAGCTGCGGGGGAGCCCCGAGTGCACGGCCCGGGTCGGTGCGCCGGGGTGGGCCGGGGTGGGCCGGGGTGGGCTGGAGGAGGGCGGCGACAGGGGAGGGCAGCGGGAGATCCGGCCTGGGCGGCCAGCAGGCGACCTCCAAGGGCAGAGGCGCAGCAGCCAGGCCACGCCACGGGGTCCGGCTGAGGTCCCTGTCGGGGCGCCAGCCGGAAGCACCTGGATTCCCCCACCCTCCGCGCCACGGCTGCGCCCCCGGTGGCGGGAGACGGTGGCCCTGGGGCTTGGCCCGGACTCTCAGAGGCCCCCGCAGACAGGACGGCGACAGGGGTCCACAGGCAGGCCAGCCCAGGAGGGGTGGGGTGCGGGCATGGCTGCAGCCTCTGCCACGCCCGCCCCGGCGGGACTCCCCTGGCAGAGGGGCGGGAGGGCGCAACTCCATGGCTTCCCGAGGGGCCCAGGCCGCAAGAGAGCATGCCCACTGCGGGGTCCGGTTCGGATCCCCGCCCAGGCGCCCACCGAGGCCTTGCCACAGGTTTCTGTGTGCTGCGTGCCCAGCGCCCCCGAACGTTGGCTCTGCTGGCCGCCCAGACGGAGACCCACAGTCGGGGTCGGGGGTCGGGTGGGCAGCTGCCAGCGGCTCGCACCGAGGCCAGGCATCCTCCACTGGGGTGGCGGCCACCCTCAGGCACCGCTGGCCGCCTGCGTCCTCCACCCAGCTAGCTCATCCCCCAGTCCCCTTGCCCGCCCCAAAGGCACGGGAGCCCGTCCAGCCAAGGCCCAGGCTTGCGCCTCGGGCCAGTGCTCACCGGGCTCCCGCGTGGCAGGCACGCAGAGCTGGCCGTGGCCTCTCCCCCACTGCTGAGCGGTGACATCCGCCTCAAGCAAAGGACGCTCCACAGCGCGTCCCCGGGCACCCCTGTCTACTCAAGGTGAACTGTCATGCCCTGTGCCTTGGTGAGCCTGAGGTGGGGGCGGTGGGGACAGCGGCCGGCCGGGGCCTCTGCAGACGAGGAGGCCAAGAGGCCTGCAGCCCCACGTGTCGCAGTCTCCTCTGCACAGAGCCCTTTGCACGAGCGGGACTGGGCACCGCCAGAGAGCAGTGAGGCCCCCACCTCCCTCCATTCCCCCAAGGAGCCCAAGCACGCCCAGACACGCCAGCACAAACTCGCACACAGACACACGGGCACACACACACACATACCCATAAGCGTGGGCACGCACACGTACGTACACACACACACACACACACACACACACACACACACACACTCACACCCCGAGAAGAGAAACGTGGAGGGCCTTTCCGGGCTCCTCAGACATCTGGGCACCAAAGGCAGGAAGCCGCTCACACCCTCCAGGCAGGTTGTGCCACGCTTAAGGCTTACACTCTCTCCGGCTCAGCCCACGCTTTTTCCCCCTCTGCCACAGGCACACAGACACCTTCCTCATCTGGGGTCCCTGGAGCTCTTGCCAAATCTCTGCGTTTGCTCTCTGCCACCTCAGCTCATCTGCTTAGCCCTCAGCTCGGGGGCAGGCCGATGGGACTAGGGGATTGTATCCCCTTCCCACCGAGCTCTCAGGGAGCCTTGCTCTTCCAGAGACTTCCCCTAACAGTATGGTGGCGGCCTCCGGAAGTGGTGGGAAGACTGGAACGAGGTGAGGCACGAGAGGCTGGGGACCTTAGGCAGGGCAAGCCAACTGCCATCTCCAGCCAGGAGGCCACCGGAAACACATGTCAGCCCTCCGTCCATCTCTGCCACCATCATCCGGAATGAAGCAAGCATGGGCCTCCTGGCCCAGCACCCGGAGACTTCATACCAAATGCAGCTAGATCCATAGGCACACTTCAGAAGAATCACAAGGAGAGAGAGACACACGCAGAGAGAGAAAGAGACAGAGAGAGAGAGAAAGAGACAGACAGACAGACAGACAGACAGACAGACAGAGAGACCCAGAGACAGAGAGACAGGGAAACAGAGAATGAAAGAGAGTGAGAGTGAGAACAAAAACTAGCCCGAGAGCTGGACAGAGATCCACACAGGAAGGCAGCAAGACCCAAACCCAGGGTGAGGGCCAGAGGGAGACAGATAGGGTGTGTGGAGCAGCGCAGCCTGGGCAATTGGAAGCAGTGGGAGACAGAGGCAGCAAGAGATGGCTCCTTGGTGTGTGGAAGGAGGGAGGCGGGAGGCAGGGGTGTGGAGTGGAGCAGGCAGGGTGAGGGGCGTGCCAGGTGGGTCCACCCCTGGGCTGTGTGGCGCAGGTGGGCGCGCGGTGTGCAGGGCCAGTTGGCGTGTCCGGAGAGCTGGAGGGTCTGAGGTGGCAGAAGGCTGCAGCGTAGAGCAAAGTGGCGGAGCCGGAGGGCATGTGGAGGGTGCAAGGGGAGGCGGCCTCCCCTCGGGCTAAAATGAAAAGAGCGGGTCTGGAGCTTGTGTGTGTGTGTGTGTGTGTGTGTGTGTGTGTGTGTGTGTGTGTGTGTTTGCGTGTGTGTGTTTGCGCTCTGGTGGTGGCTGGCCTGGCCCAGCGAGTGTGCCTCCGGATGGGGCAAAGGCGCAGATGCCTCAGCAGGGGAGGAGGCGACAGGCGGCTTCCCCAGGGGTCCGTGGGTGCAGCTCGAGCCAGGAAGCCGGGGTGGCGGGGTCCGGAGCGCTGGGTGAGAGTGGGCAGGCAGGGCGCCGCGCCGCGCCGCGCCGCGGGTGTGCGCGCAAAAGCGTCAGGCACGTCCTTCGAGCCGGAATCGAACCAGCGACCTAAGGATGTCCACAGATGGCTGTTGGGGCTACAGTCCTCCGCTCTACCAGCTGAGCTATCGAAGGGTGCACGTCTCCGGGGCCTGGGCGCGCGGTTTTCCGGAGCCCAGGGAGGCCGAGGCCCCGGAAGGCCAGAGGTCCGCGGGCCTGGGACTGGGAGTGGGAGTGGGCAGCCAGCCGGGAGACTGGAGCCCGGGTGTGGCTCTGCTTTGCGGGCGGAGCCCAGCCCAGGGGCGAAGCGGTTGCGGCAGCCGGGGCGGGCACCGGGGCGGGCACCGGGGCGGGCACCGGGGCGGGCGGGCAGTGCGTCTGTGATTGAGTGGGTGGCATCCGCGCCCACGGCCTCGGCCCTCTTGCCCGTCGTGGCCTCTCGCTGTGGCCCGGCGTGCGGGATGCCCGCGCCGCCCGGGTGGTCTGAAAGCTGCGGGGGAGCCCCGAGTGCACGGCCCGGGTCGGTGCGCCGGGGTGGGCCGGGGTGGGCCGGGGTGGGCTGGAGGAGGGCGGCGACAGGGGAGGGCAGCGGGAGATCCGGCCTGGGCGGCCAGCAGGCGACCTCCAAGGGCAGAGGCGCAGCAGCCAGGCCACGCCACGGGGTCCGGCTGAGGTCCCTGTCGGGGCGCCAGCCGGAAGCACCTGGATTCCCCCACCCTCCGCGCCACGGCTGCGCCCCCGGTGGCGGGAGACGGTGGCCCTGGGGCTTGGCCCGGACTCTCAGAGGCCCCCGCAGACAGGACGGCGACAGGGGTCCACAGGCAGGCCAGCCCAGGAGGGGTGGGGTGCGGGCATGGCTGCAGCCTCTGCCACGCCCGCCCCGGCGGGACTCCCCTGGCAGAGGGGCGGGAGGGCGCAACTCCATGGCTTCCCGAGGGGCCCAGGCCGCAAGAGAGCATGCCCACTGCGGGGTCCGGTTCGGATCCCCGCCCAGGCGCCCACCGAGGCCTTGCCACAGGTTTCTGTGTGCTGCGTGCCCAGCGCCCCCGAACGTTGGCTCTGCTGGCCGCCCAGACGGAGACCCACAGTCGGGGTCGGGGGTCGGGTGGGCAGCTGCCAGCGGCTCGCACCGAGGCCAGGCATCCTCCACTGGGGTGGCGGCCACCCTCAGGCACCGCTGGCCGCCTGCGTCCTCCACCCAGCTAGCTCATCCCCCAGTCCCCTTGCCCGCCCCAAAGGCACGGGAGCCCGTCCAGCCAAGGCCCAGGCTTGCGCCTCGGGCCAGTGCTCACCGGGCTCCCGCGTGGCAGGCACGCAGAGCTGGCCGTGGCCTCTCCCCCACTGCTGAGCGGTGACATCCGCCTCAAGCAAAGGACGCTCCACAGCGCGTCCCCGGGCACCCCTGTCTACTCAAGGTGAACTGTCATGCCCTGTGCCTTGGTGAGCCTGAGGTGGGGGCGGTGGGGACAGCGGCCGGCCGGGGCCTCTGCAGACGAGGAGGCCAAGAGGCCTGCAGCCCCACGTGTCGCAGTCTCCTCTGCACAGAGCCCTTTGCACGAGCGGGACTGGGCACCGCCAGAGAGCAGTGAGGCCCCCACCTCCCTCCATTCCCCCAAGGAGCCCAAGCACGCCCAGACACGCCAGCACAAACTCGCACACAGACACACGGGCACACACACACACATACCCATAAGCGTGGGCACGCACACGTACGTACACACACACACACACACACACACACACACACACACACACTCACACCCCGAGAAGAGAAACGTGGAGGGCCTTTCCGGGCTCCTCAGACATCTGGGCACCAAAGGCAGGAAGCCGCTCACACCCTCCAGGCAGGTTGTGCCACGCTTAAGGCTTACACTCTCTCCGGCTCAGCCCACGCTTTTTCCCCCTCTGCCACAGGCACACAGACACCTTCCTCATCTGGGGTCCCTGGAGCTCTTGCCAAATCTCTGCGTTTGCTCTCTGCCACCTCAGCTCATCTGCTTAGCCCTCAGCTCGGGGGCAGGCCGATGGGACTAGGGGATTGTATCCCCTTCCCACCGAGCTCTCAGGGAGCCTTGCTCTTCCAGAGACTTCCCCTAACAGTATGGTGGCGGCCTCCGGAAGTGGTGGGAAGACTGGAACGAGGTGAGGCACGAGAGGCTGGGGACCTTAGGCAGGGCAAGCCAACTGCCATCTCCAGCCAGGAGGCCACCGGAAACACATGTCAGCCCTCCGTCCATCTCTGCCACCATCATCCGGAATGAAGCAAGCATGGGCCTCCTGGCCCAGCACCCGGAGACTTCATACCAAATGCAGCTAGATCCATAGGCACACTTCAGAAGAATCACAAGGAGAGAGAGACACACGCAGAGAGAGAAAGAGACAGAGAGAGAGAGAAAGAGACAGACAGACAGACAGACAGACAGACAGACAGAGAGACCCAGAGACAGAGAGACAGGGAAACAGAGAATGAAAGAGAGTGAGAGTGAGAACAAAAACTAGCCCGAGAGCTGGACAGAGATCCACACAGGAAGGCAGCAAGACCCAAACCCAGGGTGAGGGCCAGAGGGAGACAGATAGGGTGTGTGGAGCAGCGCAGCCTGGGCAATTGGAAGCAGTGGGAGACAGAGGCAGCAAGAGATGGCTCCTTGGTGTGTGGAAGGAGGGAGGCGGGAGGCAGGGGTGTGGAGTGGAGCAGGCAGGGTGAGGGGCGTGCCAGGTGGGTCCACCCCTGGGCTGTGTGGCGCAGGTGGGCGCGCGGTGTGCAGGGCCAGTTGGCGTGTCCGGAGAGCTGGAGGGTCTGAGGTGGCAGAAGGCTGCAGCGTAGAGCAAAGTGGCGGAGCCGGAGGGCATGTGGAGGGTGCAAGGGGAGGCGGCCTCCCCTCGGGCTAAAATGAAAAGAGCGGGTCTGGAGCTTGTGTGTGTGTGTGTGTGTGTGTGTGTGTGTGTGTGTGTGTGTGTGTGTTTGCGTGTGTGTGTTTGCGCTCTGGTGGTGGCTGGCCTGGCCCAGCGAGTGTGCCTCCGGATGGGGCAAAGGCGCAGATGCCTCAGCAGGGGAGGAGGCGACAGGCGGCTTCCCCAGGGGTCCGTGGGTGCAGCTCGAGCCAGGAAGCCGGGGTGGCGGGGTCCGGAGCGCTGGGTGAGAGTGGGCAGGCAGGGCGCCGCGCCGCGCCGCGCCGCGGGTGTGCGCGCAAAAGCGTCAGGCACGTCCTTCGAGCCGGAATCGAACCAGCGACCTAAGGATGTCCACAGATGGCTGTTGGGGCTACAGTCCTCCGCTCTACCAGCTGAGCTATCGAAGGGTGCACGTCTCCGGGGCCTGGGCGCGCGGTTTTCCGGAGCCCAGGGAGGCCGAGGCCCCGGAAGGCCAGAGGTCCGCGGGCCTGGGACTGGGAGTGGGAGTGGGCAGCCAGCCGGGAGACTGGAGCCCGGGTGTGGCTCTGCTTTGCGGGCGGAGCCCAGCCCAGGGGCGAAGCGGTTGCGGCAGCCGGGGCGGGCACCGGGGCGGGCACCGGGGCGGGCACCGGGGCGGGCGGGCAGTGCGTCTGTGATTGAGTGGGTGGCATCCGCGCCCACGGCCTCGGCCCTCTTGCCCGTCGTGGCCTCTCGCTGTGGCCCGGCGTGCGGGATGCCCGCGCCGCCCGGGTGGTCTGAAAGCTGCGGGGGAGCCCCGAGTGCACGGCCCGGGTCGGTGCGCCGGGGTGGGCCGGGGTGGGCCGGGGTGGGCTGGAGGAGGGCGGCGACAGGGGAGGGCAGCGGGAGATCCGGCCTGGGCGGCCAGCAGGCGACCTCCAAGGGCAGAGGCGCAGCAGCCAGGCCACGCCACGGGGTCCGGCTGAGGTCCCTGTCGGGGCGCCAGCCGGAAGCACCTGGATTCCCCCACCCTCCGCGCCACGGCTGCGCCCCCGGTGGCGGGAGACGGTGGCCCTGGGGCTTGGCCCGGACTCTCAGAGGCCCCCGCAGACAGGACGGCGACAGGGGTCCACAGGCAGGCCAGCCCAGGAGGGGTGGGGTGCGGGCATGGCTGCAGCCTCTGCCACGCCCGCCCCGGCGGGACTCCCCTGGCAGAGGGGCGGGAGGGCGCAACTCCATGGCTTCCCGAGGGGCCCAGGCCGCAAGAGAGCATGCCCACTGCGGGGTCCGGTTCGGATCCCCGCCCAGGCGCCCACCGAGGCCTTGCCACAGGTTTCTGTGTGCTGCGTGCCCAGCGCCCCCGAACGTTGGCTCTGCTGGCCGCCCAGACGGAGACCCACAGTCGGGGTCGGGGGTCGGGTGGGCAGCTGCCAGCGGCTCGCACCGAGGCCAGGCATCCTCCACTGGGGTGGCGGCCACCCTCAGGCACCGCTGGCCGCCTGCGTCCTCCACCCAGCTAGCTCATCCCCCAGTCCCCTTGCCCGCCCCAAAGGCACGGGAGCCCGTCCAGCCAAGGCCCAGGCTTGCGCCTCGGGCCAGTGCTCACCGGGCTCCCGCGTGGCAGGCACGCAGAGCTGGCCGTGGCCTCTCCCCCACTGCTGAGCGGTGACATCCGCCTCAAGCAAAGGACGCTCCACAGCGCGTCCCCGGGCACCCCTGTCTACTCAAGGTGAACTGTCATGCCCTGTGCCTTGGTGAGCCTGAGGTGGGGGCGGTGGGGACAGCGGCCGGCCGGGGCCTCTGCAGACGAGGAGGCCAAGAGGCCTGCAGCCCCACGTGTCGCAGTCTCCTCTGCACAGAGCCCTTTGCACGAGCGGGACTGGGCACCGCCAGAGAGCAGTGAGGCCCCCACCTCCCTCCATTCCCCCAAGGAGCCCAAGCACGCCCAGACACGCCAGCACAAACTCGCACACAGACACACGGGCACACACACACACATACCCATAAGCGTGGGCACGCACACGTACGTACACACACACACACACACACACACACACACACACACACACTCACACCCCGAGAAGAGAAACGTGGAGGGCCTTTCCGGGCTCCTCAGACATCTGGGCACCAAAGGCAGGAAGCCGCTCACACCCTCCAGGCAGGTTGTGCCACGCTTAAGGCTTACACTCTCTCCGGCTCAGCCCACGCTTTTTCCCCCTCTGCCACAGGCACACAGACACCTTCCTCATCTGGGGTCCCTGGAGCTCTTGCCAAATCTCTGCGTTTGCTCTCTGCCACCTCAGCTCATCTGCTTAGCCCTCAGCTCGGGGGCAGGCCGATGGGACTAGGGGATTGTATCCCCTTCCCACCGAGCTCTCAGGGAGCCTTGCTCTTCCAGAGACTTCCCCTAACAGTATGGTGGCGGCCTCCGGAAGTGGTGGGAAGACTGGAACGAGGTGAGGCACGAGAGGCTGGGGACCTTAGGCAGGGCAAGCCAACTGCCATCTCCAGCCAGGAGGCCACCGGAAACACATGTCAGCCCTCCGTCCATCTCTGCCACCATCATCCGGAATGAAGCAAGCATGGGCCTCCTGGCCCAGCACCCGGAGACTTCATACCAAATGCAGCTAGATCCATAGGCACACTTCAGAAGAATCACAAGGAGAGAGAGACACACGCAGAGAGAGAAAGAGACAGAGAGAGAGAGAAAGAGACAGACAGACAGACAGACAGACAGACAGACAGAGAGACCCAGAGACAGAGAGACAGGGAAACAGAGAATGAAAGAGAGTGAGAGTGAGAACAAAAACTAGCCCGAGAGCTGGACAGAGATCCACACAGGAAGGCAGCAAGACCCAAACCCAGGGTGAGGGCCAGAGGGAGACAGATAGGGTGTGTGGAGCAGCGCAGCCTGGGCAATTGGAAGCAGTGGGAGACAGAGGCAGCAAGAGATGGCTCCTTGGTGTGTGGAAGGAGGGAGGCGGGAGGCAGGGGTGTGGAGTGGAGCAGGCAGGGTGAGGGGCGTGCCAGGTGGGTCCACCCCTGGGCTGTGTGGCGCAGGTGGGCGCGCGGTGTGCAGGGCCAGTTGGCGTGTCCGGAGAGCTGGAGGGTCTGAGGTGGCAGAAGGCTGCAGCGTAGAGCAAAGTGGCGGAGCCGGAGGGCATGTGGAGGGTGCAAGGGGAGGCGGCCTCCCCTCGGGCTAAAATGAAAAGAGCGGGTCTGGAGCTTGTGTGTGTGTGTGTGTGTGTGTGTGTGTGTGTGTGTGTGTGTGTGTGTTTGCGTGTGTGTGTTTGCGCTCTGGTGGTGGCTGGCCTGGCCCAGCGAGTGTGCCTCCGGATGGGGCAAAGGCGCAGATGCCTCAGCAGGGGAGGAGGCGACAGGCGGCTTCCCCAGGGGTCCGTGGGTGCAGCTCGAGCCAGGAAGCCGGGGTGGCGGGGTCCGGAGCGCTGGGTGAGAGTGGGCAGGCAGGGCGCCGCGCCGCGCCGCGCCGCGGGTGTGCGCGCAAAAGCGTCAGGCACGTCCTTCGAGCCGGAATCGAACCAGCGACCTAAGGATGTCCACAGATGGCTGTTGGGGCTACAGTCCTCCGCTCTACCAGCTGAGCTATCGAAGGGTGCACGTCTCCGGGGCCTGGGCGCGCGGTTTTCCGGAGCCCAGGGAGGCCGAGGCCCCGGAAGGCCAGAGGTCCGCGGGCCTGGGACTGGGAGTGGGAGTGGGCAGCCAGCCGGGAGACTGGAGCCCGGGTGTGGCTCTGCTTTGCGGGCGGAGCCCAGCCCAGGGGCGAAGCGGTTGCGGCAGCCGGGGCGGGCACCGGGGCGGGCACCGGGGCGGGCACCGGGGCGGGCGGGCAGTGCGTCTGTGATTGAGTGGGTGGCATCCGCGCCCACGGCCTCGGCCCTCTTGCCCGTCGTGGCCTCTCGCTGTGGCCCGGCGTGCGGGATGCCCGCGCCGCCCGGGTGGTCTGAAAGCTGCGGGGGAGCCCCGAGTGCACGGCCCGGGTCGGTGCGCCGGGGTGGGCCGGGGTGGGCCGGGGTGGGCTGGAGGAGGGCGGCGACAGGGGAGGGCAGCGGGAGATCCGGCCTGGGCGGCCAGCAGGCGACCTCCAAGGGCAGAGGCGCAGCAGCCAGGCCACGCCACGGGGTCCGGCTGAGGTCCCTGTCGGGGCGCCAGCCGGAAGCACCTGGATTCCCCCACCCTCCGCGCCACGGCTGCGCCCCCGGTGGCGGGAGACGGTGGCCCTGGGGCTTGGCCCGGACTCTCAGAGGCCCCCGCAGACAGGACGGCGACAGGGGTCCACAGGCAGGCCAGCCCAGGAGGGGTGGGGTGCGGGCATGGCTGCAGCCTCTGCCACGCCCGCCCCGGCGGGACTCCCCTGGCAGAGGGGCGGGAGGGCGCAACTCCATGGCTTCCCGAGGGGCCCAGGCCGCAAGAGAGCATGCCCACTGCGGGGTCCGGTTCGGATCCCCGCCCAGGCGCCCACCGAGGCCTTGCCACAGGTTTCTGTGTGCTGCGTGCCCAGCGCCCCCGAACGTTGGCTCTGCTGGCCGCCCAGACGGAGACCCACAGTCGGGGTCGGGGGTCGGGTGGGCAGCTGCCAGCGGCTCGCACCGAGGCCAGGCATCCTCCACTGGGGTGGCGGCCACCCTCAGGCACCGCTGGCCGCCTGCGTCCTCCACCCAGCTAGCTCATCCCCCAGTCCCCTTGCCCGCCCCAAAGGCACGGGAGCCCGTCCAGCCAAGGCCCAGGCTTGCGCCTCGGGCCAGTGCTCACCGGGCTCCCGCGTGGCAGGCACGCAGAGCTGGCCGTGGCCTCTCCCCCACTGCTGAGCGGTGACATCCGCCTCAAGCAAAGGACGCTCCACAGCGCGTCCCCGGGCACCCCTGTCTACTCAAGGTGAACTGTCATGCCCTGTGCCTTGGTGAGCCTGAGGTGGGGGCGGTGGGGACAGCGGCCGGCCGGGGCCTCTGCAGACGAGGAGGCCAAGAGGCCTGCAGCCCCACGTGTCGCAGTCTCCTCTGCACAGAGCCCTTTGCACGAGCGGGACTGGGCACCGCCAGAGAGCAGTGAGGCCCCCACCTCCCTCCATTCCCCCAAGGAGCCCAAGCACGCCCAGACACGCCAGCACAAACTCGCACACAGACACACGGGCACACACACACACATACCCATAAGCGTGGGCACGCACACGTACGTACACACACACACACACACACACACACACACACACACACTCACACCCCGAGAAGAGAAACGTGGAGGGCCTTTCCGGGCTCCTCAGACATCTGGGCACCAAAGGCAGGAAGCCGCTCACACCCTCCAGGCAGGTTGTGCCACGCTTAAGGCTTACACTCTCTCCGGCTCAGCCCACGCTTTTTCCCCCTCTGCCACAGGCACACAGACACCTTCCTCATCTGGGGTCCCTGGAGCTCTTGCCAAATCTCTGCGTTTGCTCTCTGCCACCTCAGCTCATCTGCTTAGCCCTCAGCTCGGGGGCAGGCCGATGGGACTAGGGGATTGTATCCCCTTCCCACCGAGCTCTCAGGGAGCCTTGCTCTTCCAGAGACTTCCCCTAACAGTATGGTGGCGGCCTCCGGAAGTGGTGGGAAGACTGGAACGAGGTGAGGCACGAGAGGCTGGGGACCTTAGGCAGGGCAAGCCAACTGCCATCTCCAGCCAGGAGGCCACCGGAAACACATGTCAGCCCTCCGTCCATCTCTGCCACCATCATCCGGAATGAAGCAAGCATGGGCCTCCTGGCCCAGCACCCGGAGACTTCATACCAAATGCAGCTAGATCCATAGGCACACTTCAGAAGAATCACAAGGAGAGAGAGACACACGCAGAGAGAGAAAGAGACAGAGAGAGAGAGAAAGAGACAGACAGACAGACAGACAGACAGACAGACAGAGAGACCCAGAGACAGAGAGACAGGGAAACAGAGAATGAAAGAGAGTGAGAGTGAGAACAAAAACTAGCCCGAGAGCTGGACAGAGATCCACACAGGAAGGCAGCAAGACCCAAACCCAGGGTGAGGGCCAGAGGGAGACAGATAGGGTGTGTGGAGCAGCGCAGCCTGGGCAATTGGAAGCAGTGGGAGACAGAGGCAGCAAGAGATGGCTCCTTGGTGTGTGGAAGGAGGGAGGCGGGAGGCAGGGGTGTGGAGTGGAGCAGGCAGGGTGAGGGGCGTGCCAGGTGGGTCCACCCCTGGGCTGTGTGGCGCAGGTGGGCGCGCGGTGTGCAGGGCCAGTTGGCGTGTCCGGAGAGCTGGAGGGTCTGAGGTGGCAGAAGGCTGCAGCGTAGAGCAAAGTGGCGGAGCCGGAGGGCATGTGGAGGGTGCAAGGGGAGGCGGCCTCCCCTCGGGCTAAAATGAAAAGAGCGGGTCTGGAGCTTGTGTGTGTGTGTGTGTGTGTTTGCGTGTGTGTGTTTGCGCTCTGGTGGTGGCTGGCCTGGCCCAGCGAGTGTGCCTCCGGATGGGGCAAAGGCGCAGATGCCTCAGCAGGGGAGGAGGCGACAGGCGGCTTCCCCAGGGGTCCGTGGGTGCAGCTCGAGCCAGGAAGCCGGGGTGGCGGGGTCCGGAGCGCTGGGTGAGAGTGGGCAGGCAGGGCGCCGCGCCGCGCCGCGCCGCGGGTGTGCGCGCAAAAGCGTCAGGCACGTCCTTCGAGCCGGAATCGAACCAGCGACCTAAGGATGTCCACAGATGGCTGTTGGGGCTACAGTCCTCCGCTCTACCAGCTGAGCTATCGAAGGGTGCACGTCTCCGGGGCCTGGGCGCGCGGTTTTCCGGAGCCCAGGGAGGCCGAGGCCCCGGAAGGCCAGAGGTCCGCGGGCCTGGGACTGGGAGTGGGAGTGGGCAGCCAGCCGGGAGACTGGAGCCCGGGTGTGGCTCTGCTTTGCGGGCGGAGCCCAGCCCAGGGGCGAAGCGGTTGCGGCAGCCGGGGCGGGCACCGGGGCGGGCACCGGGGCGGGCACCGGGGCGGGCGGGCAGTGCGTCTGTGATTGAGTGGGTGGCATCCGCGCCCACGGCCTCGGCCCTCTTGCCCGTCGTGGCCTCTCGCTGTGGCCCGGCGTGCGGGATGCCCGCGCCGCCCGGGTGGTCTGAAAGCTGCGGGGGAGCCCCGAGTGCACGGCCCGGGTCGGTGCGCCGGGGTGGGCCGGGGTGGGCCGGGGTGGGCTGGAGGAGGGCGGCGACAGGGGAGGGCAGCGGGAGATCCGGCCTGGGCGGCCAGCAGGCGACCTCCAAGGGCAGAGGCGCAGCAGCCAGGCCACGCCACGGGGTCCGGCTGAGGTCCCTGTCGGGGCGCCAGCCGGAAGCACCTGGATTCCCCCACCCTCCGCGCCACGGCTGCGCCCCCGGTGGCGGGAGACGGTGGCCCTGGGGCTTGGCCCGGACTCTCAGAGGCCCCCGCAGACAGGACGGCGACAGGGGTCCACAGGCAGGCCAGCCCAGGAGGGGTGGGGTGCGGGCATGGCTGCAGCCTCTGCCACGCCCGCCCCGGCGGGACTCCCCTGGCAGAGGGGCGGGAGGGCGCAACTCCATGGCTTCCCGAGGGGCCCAGGCCGCAAGAGAGCATGCCCACTGCGGGGTCCGGTTCGGATCCCCGCCCAGGCGCCCACCGAGGCCTTGCCACAGGTTTCTGTGTGCTGCGTGCCCAGCGCCCCCGAACGTTGGCTCTGCTGGCCGCCCAGACGGAGACCCACAGTCGGGGTCGGGGGTCGGGTGGGCAGCTGCCAGCGGCTCGCACCGAGGCCAGGCATCCTCCACTGGGGTGGCGGCCACCCTCAGGCACCGCTGGCCGCCTGCGTCCTCCACCCAGCTAGCTCATCCCCCAGTCCCCTTGCCCGCCCCAAAGGCACGGGAGCCCGTCCAGCCAAGGCCCAGGCTTGCGCCTCGGGCCAGTGCTCACCGGGCTCCCGCGTGGCAGGCACGCAGAGCTGGCCGTGGCCTCTCCCCCACTGCTGAGCGGTGACATCCGCCTCAAGCAAAGGACGCTCCACAGCGCGTCCCCGGGCACCCCTGTCTACTCAAGGTGAACTGTCATGCCCTGTGCCTTGGTGAGCCTGAGGTGGGGGCGGTGGGGACAGCGGCCGGCCGGGGCCTCTGCAGACGAGGAGGCCAAGAGGCCTGCAGCCCCACGTGTCGCAGTCTCCTCTGCACAGAGCCCTTTGCACGAGCGGGACTGGGCACCGCCAGAGAGCAGTGAGGCCCCCACCTCCCTCCATTCCCCCAAGGAGCCCAAGCACGCCCAGACACGCCAGCACAAACTCGCACACAGACACACGGGCACACACACACACATACCCATAAGCGTGGGCACGCACACGTACGTACACACACACACACACACACACACACACACACACACTCACACCCCGAGAAGAGAAACGTGGAGGGCCTTTCCGGGCTCCTCAGACATCTGGGCACCAAAGGCAGGAAGCCGCTCACACCCTCCAGGCAGGTTGTGCCACGCTTAAGGCTTACACTCTCTCCGGCTCAGCCCACGCTTTTTCCCCCTCTGCCACAGGCACACAGACACCTTCCTCATCTGGGGTCCCTGGAGCTCTTGCCAAATCTCTGCGTTTGCTCTCTGCCACCTCAGCTCATCTGCTTAGCCCTCAGCTCGGGGGCAGGCCGATGGGACTAGGGGATTGTATCCCCTTCCCACCGAGCTCTCAGGGAGCCTTGCTCTTCCAGAGACTTCCCCTAACAGTATGGTGGCGGCCTCCGGAAGTGGTGGGAAGACTGGAACGAGGTGAGGCACGAGAGGCTGGGGACCTTAGGCAGGGCAAGCCAACTGCCATCTCCAGCCAGGAGGCCACCGGAAACACATGTCAGCCCTCCGTCCATCTCTGCCACCATCATCCGGAATGAAGCAAGCATGGGCCTCCTGGCCCAGCACCCGGAGACTTCATACCAAATGCAGCTAGATCCATAGGCACACTTCAGAAGAATCACAAGGAGAGAGAGACACACGCAGAGAGAGAAAGAGACAGAGAGAGAGAGAAAGAGACAGACAGACAGACAGACAGACAGACAGAGAGACCCAGAGACAGAGAGACAGGGAAACAGAGAATGAAAGAGAGTGAGAGTGAGAACAAAAACTAGCCCGAGAGCTGGACAGAGATCCACACAGGAAGGCAGCAAGACCCAAACCCAGGGTGAGGGCCAGAGGGAGACAGATAGGGTGTGTGGAGCAGCGCAGCCTGGGCAATTGGAAGCAGTGGGAGACAGAGGCAGCAAGAGATGGCTCCTTGGTGTGTGGAAGGAGGGAGGCGGGAGGCAGGGGTGTGGAGTGGAGCAGGCAGGGTGAGGGGCGTGCCAGGTGGGTCCACCCCTGGGCTGTGTGGCGCAGGTGGGCGCGCGGTGTGCAGGGCCAGTTGGCGTGTCCGGAGAGCTGGAGGGTCTGAGGTGGCAGAAGGCTGCAGCGTAGAGCAAAGTGGCGGAGCCGGAGGGCATGTGGAGGGTGCAAGGGGAGGCGGCCTCCCCTCGGGCTAAAATGAAAAGAGCGGGTCTGGAGCTTGTGTGTGTGTGTGTGTGTGTGTGTGTGTGTGTGTGTGTGTGTTTGCGTGTGTGTGTTTGCGCTCTGGTGGTGGCTGGCCTGGCCCAGCGAGTGTGCCTCCGGATGGGGCAAAGGCGCAGATGCCTCAGCAGGGGAGGAGGCGACAGGCGGCTTCCCCAGGGGTCCGTGGGTGCAGCTCGAGCCAGGAAGCCGGGGTGGCGGGGTCCGGAGCGCTGGGTGAGAGTGGGCAGGCAGGGTGCCGCGCCGCGCCGCGCCGCGGGTGTGCGCGCAAAAGCGTCAGGCACGTCCTTCGAGCCGGAATCGAACCAGCGACCTAAGAATGTCCACAGATGGCTGTTGGGGCTACTGTCCTCCGCTCTACCAGCTGAGCTATCGAAGGGTGCACGTCTCCGGGGCCTGGGCGCGCGGTTTTCCAGAGCCCAGGGAGGCCGAGGCCCCGGAAGGCCAAAGGTCCGCGGGCCTGGGACTGGGAGTGGGAGTGGGCAGCCAGCCTGGAGACTGGAGCCCGGGTGTGGCTCTGCTTTGCGGGCGGAGCCCAGCCCGGGGGCGAAGCGGTTGCGGCAGCCGGGGCGGGCACCGGGGCGGGCGGGCAGTGCGTCTGTGATTGAGTGGGTGGCATCCGCGCCCACGGCCTCGGCCCTCTTGCCCGTCGTGGCCTCTCGCTGTGGCCCGGCGTGCGGGATGCCCGCGCCGCCCGGGTGGTCTGAAAGCTGCGGGGGAGCCCCGAGTGCACGGCCCGGGTCGGTGCGCCGGGGTGGGCCGGGGTGGGCTGGAGGAGGGCGGCGACAGGGGAGGGCAGCGGGAGATCCGGCCTGGGCGGCCAGCAGGCGACCTCCAAGGGCAGAGGCGCAGCAGCCAGGCCACGCCACGGGGTCCGGCTGAGGTCCCTGTCGGGGCGCCAGCCGGAAGCACCTGGATTCCCCCACCCTCCGCGCCACGGCTGCGCCCCCGGTGGCGGGAGACGGTGGCCCTGGGGCTTGGCCCGGACTCTCAGAGGCCCCCGCAGACAGGACGGCGACAGGGGTCCACAGGCAGGCCAGCCCAGGAGGGGTGGGGTGCGGGCATGGCTGCAGCCTCTGCCACGCCCGCCCCGGCGGGACTCCCCTGGCAGAGGGGCGGGAGGGCGCAACTCCATGGCTTCCCGAGGGGCCCAGGCCGCAAGAGAACATGCCCACTGCGGGGTCCGGTTCGGATCCCCGCCCAGGCGCCCACCGAGGCCTTGCCACAGGTTTCTGTGTGCTGCGTGCCCAGCGCCCCCGAACGTTGGCTCTGCTGGCCGCCCAGACGGAGACCCACAGTCGGGGTCGGGGGTCGGGTGGGCAGCTGCCAGCGGCTCGCACCGAGGCCAGGCATCCTCCACTGGGGTGGCGGCCACCCTCAGGCACCGCTGGCCGCCTGCGTCCTCCACCCAGCTAGCTCATCCCCCAGTCCCCTTGCCCGCCCCAAAGGCACGGGAGCCCGTCCAGCCAAGGCCCAGGCTTGCGCCTCGGGCCAGTGCTCACCGGGCTCCCGCGTGGCAGGCACGCAGAGCTGGCCGTGGCCTCTCCCCCACTGCTGAGCGGTGACATCCGCCTCAAGCAAAGGACGCTCCACAGCGCGTCCCCGGGCACCCCTGTCTACTCAAGGTGAACTGTCATGCCCTGTGCCTTGGTGAGCCTGAGGTGGGGGCGGTGGGGACAGCGGCCGGCCGGGGCCTCTGCAGACGAGGAGGCCAAGAGGCCTGCAGCCCCACGTGTCGCAGTCTCCTCTGCACAGAGCCCTTTGCACGAGCGGGACTGGGCACCGCCAGAGAGCAGTGAGGCCCCCACCTCCCTCCATTCCCCCAAGGAGCCCAAGCACGCCCAGACACGCCAGCACAAACTCGCACACAGACACACGGGCACACACACACACATACCCATAAGCGTGGGCACGCACACGTACGTACACACACACACACACACACACACACACACACACACTCACACCCCGAGAAGAGAAACGTGGAGGGCCTTTCCGGGCTCCTCAGACATCTGGGCACCAAAGGCAGGAAGCCGCTCACACCCTCCAGGCAGGTTGTGCCACGCTTAAGGCTTACACTCTCTCCGGCTCAGCCCACGCTTTTTCCCCCTCTGCCACAGGCACACAGACACCTTCCTCATCTGGGGTCCCTGGAGCTCTTGCCAAATCTCTGCGTTTGCTCTCTGCCCCCTCAGCGCATCTGCTTAGCCCTCAGCTCGGGGGCAGGCCGATGGGACTAGGGGATTGTATCCCCTTCCCACCGAGCTCTCAGGGAGCCTTGCTCTTCCAGAGACTTCCCCTAACAGTATGGTGGCGGCCTCCGGAAGTGGTGGGAAGACTGGAACGAGGTGAGGCACGAGAGGCTGGGGACCTTAGGCAGGGCAAGCCAACTGCCATCTCCAGCCAGGAGGCCACCGGAAACACATGTCAGCCCTCCGTCCATCTCTGCCACCATCATCCGGAATGAAGCAAGCATGGGCCTCCTGGCCCAGCACCCGGAGACTTCATACCAAATGCAGCTAGATCCATAGGCACACTTCAGAAGAATCACAAGGAGAGAGAGACACACGCAGAGAGAGAAAGAGACAGAGAGAGAGAGAAAGAGACAGACAGACAGACAGACAGACAGACAGAGAGACCCAGAGACAGAGAGACAGGGAAACAGAGAATGAAAGAGAGTGAGAGTGAGAACGAAAACTAGCCCGAGAGCTGGACAGAGATCCACACAGGAAGGCAGCAAGACCCAAACCCAGGGTGAGGGCCAGAGGGAGACAGATAGGGTGTGTGGAGCAGCGCAGCCTGGGCAATTGGAAGCAGTGGGAGACAGAGGCAGCAAGAGATGGCTCCTTGGTGTGTGGAAGGAGGGAGGCGGGAGGCAGGGGTGTGGAGTGGAGCAGGCAGGGTGAGGGGCGTGCCAGGTGGGTCCACCCCTGGGCTGTGTGGCGCAGGTGGGCGCGCGGTGTGCAGGGCCAGTTGGCGTGTGCGGAGAGCTGGAGGGTCTGAGGTGGCAGAAGGCTGCAGCGTAGAGCAAAGTGGCGGAGCCGGAGGGCATGTGGAGGGTGCAAGGGGAGGCGGCCTCCCCTCGGGCTAAAATGAAAAGAGCGGGTCTGGAGCTTGTGTGTGTGTGTGTGTGTGTGTGTGTGTGTGTGTGTGTGTGTGTGTGTGTTTGCGTGTGTGTGTTTGCGCTCTGGTGGTGGCTGGCCTGGCCCAGCGAGTGTGCCTCCGGATGGGGCAAAGGCGCAGATGCCTCAGCAGGGGAGGAGGCGACAGGCGGCTTCCCCAGGGGTCCGTGGGTGCAGCTCGCGCCAGGAAGCCGGGGTGGCGGGGTCCGGAGCGCTGGGTGAGAGTGGGCAGGCAGGGTGCCGCGCCGCGCCGCGCCGCGGGTGTGCGCGCAAAAGCGTCAGGCACGTCCTTCGAGCCGGAATCGAACCAGCGACCTAAGGATGTCCACAGATGGCTGTTGGGGCTACAGTCCTCCGCTCTACCAGCTGAGCTATCGAAGGGTGCACGTCTCGGGGGCCTGGGCGCGCGGTTTTCCGGAGCCCAGGGAGGCCGAGGCCCCGGAAGGCCAGAGGTCCGCGGGCCTGGGACTGGGAGTGGGAGTGGGCAGCCAGCCGGGAGACTGGAGCCCGGGTGTGGCTCTGCTTTGCGGGCGGAGCCCAGCCTGGGGGCGAAGCGGTTGCGGCAGCCGGGGGGGGGGGGCACCGGGGCGGGCACCGGGGCGGGCGGGCAGTGCGTCTGTGATTGAGTGGGTGGCATCCGCGCCCACGGCCTCGGCCCTCTTGCCCGTCGTGGCCTCTCGCTGTGGCCCGGCGTGCGGGATGCCCGCGCCGCCCGGGTGGTCTGAAAGCTGCGGGGGAGCCCCGAGTGCACGGCCCGGGTCGGTGCGCCGGGGTGGGCCGGGGTGGGCCGGGGTGGGCTGGAGGAGGGCGGCGACAGGGGAGGGCAGCGGGAGATCCGGCCTGGGCGGCCAGCAGGCGACCTCCAAGGGCAGAGGCGCAGCAGCCAGGCCACGCCACGGGGTCCGGCTGAGGTCCCTGTCGGGGCGCCAGCCGGAAGCACCTGGATTCCCCCACCCTCCGCGCCACGGCTGCGCCCCCGGTGGCGGGAGACGGTGGCCCTGGGGCTTGGCCCGGACTCTCAGAGGCCCCCGCAGACAGGACGGCGACAGGGGTCCACAGGCAGGCCAGCCCAGGAGGGGTGGGGTGCGGGCATGGCTGCAGCCTCTGCCACGCCCGCCCCGGCGGGACTCCCCTGGCAGAGGGGCGGGAGGGCGCAACTCCATGGCTTCCCGAGGGGCCCAGGCCGCAAGAGAACATGCCCACTGCGGGGTCCGGTTCGGATCCCCGCCCAGGCGCCCACCGAGGCCTTGCCACAGGTTTCTGTGTGCTGCGTGCCCAGCGCCCCCGAACGTTGGCTCTGCTGGCCGCCCAGACGGAGACCCACAGTCGGGGTCGGGGGTCGGGTGGGCAGCTGCCAGCGGCTCGCACCGAGGCCAGGCATCCTCCACTGGGGTGGCGGCCACCCTCAGGCACCGCTGGCCGCCTGCGTCCTCCACCCAGCTAGCTCATCCCCCAGTCCCCTTGCCCGCCCCAAAGGCACGGGAGCCCGTCCAGCCAAGGCCCAGGCTTGCGCCTCGGGCCAGTGCTCACCGGGCTCCCGCGTGGCAGGCACGCAGAGCTGGCCGTGGCCTCTCCCCCACTGCTGAGCGGTGACATCCGCCTCAAGCAAAGGACGCTCCACAGCGCGTCCCCGGGCACCCCTGTCTACTCAAGGTGAACTGTCATGCCCTGTGCCTTGGTGAGCCTGAGGTGGGGGCGGTGGGGACAGCGGCCGGCCGGGGCCTCTGCAGACGAGGAGGCCAAGAGGCCTGCAGCCCCACGTGTCGCAGTCTCCTCTGCACAGAGCCCTTTGCACGAGCGGGACTGGGCACCGCCAGAGAGCAGTGAGGCCCCCACCTCCCTCCATTCCCCCAAGGAGCCCAAGCACGCCCAGACACGCCAGCACAAACTCGCACACAGACACACGGGCACACACACACACATACCCATAAGCGTGGGCACGCACACGTACGTACACACACACACACACACACACACACACACACACACACTCACACCCCGAGAAGAGAAACGTGGAGGGCCTTTCCGGGCTCCTCAGACATCTGGGCACCAAAGGCAGGAAGCCGCTCACACCCTCCAGGCAGGTTGTGCCACGCTTAAGGCTTACACTCTCTCCGGCTCAGCCCACGCTTTTTCCCCCTCTGCCACAGGCACACAGACACCTTCCTCATCTGGGGTCCCTGGAGCTCTTGCCAAATCTCTGCGTTTGCTCTCTGCCACCTCAGCTCATCTGCTTAGCCCTCAGCTCGGGGGCAGGCCGATGGGACTAGGGGATTGTATCCCCTTCCCACCGAGCTCTCAGGGAGCCTTGCTCTTCCAGAGACTTCCCCTAACAGTATGGTGGCGGCCTCCGGAAGTGGTGGGAAGACTGGAACGAGGTGAGGCATGAGAGGCTGGGGACCTTAGGCAGGGCAAGCCAACTGCCATCTCCAGCCAGGAGGCCACCGGAAACACATGTCAGCCCTCCGTCCATCTCTGCCACCATCATCCGGAATGAAGCAAGCATGGGCCTCCTGGCCCAGCACCCGGAGACTTCATACCAAATGCAGCTAGATCCATAGGCACACTTCAGAAGAATCACAAGGAGAGAGAGACACACGCAGAGAGAGAAAGAGACAGAGAGAGAGAGAAAGAGACAGACAGACAGACAGACAGACAGACAGACAGAGAGACCCAGAGACAGAGAGACAGGGAAACAGAGAATGAAAGAGAGTGAGAGTGAGAACAAAAACTAGCCCGAGAGCTGGACAGAGATCCACACAGGAAGGCAGCAAGACCCAAACCCAGGGTGAGGGCCAGAGGGAGACAGATAGGGTGTGTGGAGCAGCGCAGCCTGGGCAATTGGAAGCAGTGGGAGACAGAGGCAGCAAGAGATGGCTCCTTGGTGTGTGGAAGGAGGGAGGCGGGAGGCAGGGGTGTGGAGTGGAGCAGGCAGGGTGAGGGGCGTGCCAGGTGGGTCCACCCCTGGGCTGTGTGGCGCAGGTGGGCGCGCGGTGTGCAGGGCCAGTTGGCGTGTCCGGAGAGCTGGAGGGTCTGAGGTGGCAGAAGGCTGCAGCGTAGAGCAAAGTGGCGGAGCCGGAGGGCATGTGGAGGGTGCAAGGGGAGGCGGCCTCCCCTCGGGCTAAAATGAAAAGAGCGGCTCTGGAGCTTGTGTGTGTGTGTGTGTGTGTTTGCGTGTGTGTGTTTGCGCTCTGGTGGTGGCTGGCCTGGCCCAGCGAGTGTGCCTCCGGATGGGGCAAAGGCGCAGATGCCTCAGCAGGGGAGGAGGCGACAGGCGGCTTCCCCAGGGGTCCGTGGGTGCAGCTCGAGCCAGGAAGCCGGGGTGGCGGGGTCCGGAGCGCTGGGTGAGAGTGGGCAGGCAGGGCGCCGCGCCGCGCCGCGCCGCGGGTGTGCGCGCAAAAGCGTCAGGCACGTCCTTCGAGCCGGAATCGAACCAGCGACCTAAGGATGTCCACAGATGGCTGTTGGGGCTACAGTCCTCCGCTCTACCAGCTGAGCTATCGAAGGGTGCACGTCTCCGGGGCCTGGGCGCGCGGTTTTCCGGAGCCCAGGGAGGCCGAGGCCCCGGAAGGCCAGAGGTCCGCGGGCCTGGGACTGGGAGTGGGAGTGGGCAGCCAGCCGGGAGACTGGAGCCCGGGTGTGGCTCTGCTTTGCGGGCGGAGCCCAGCCCAGGGGCGAAGCGGTTGCGGCAGCCGGGGCGGGCACCGGGGCGGGCACCGGGGCGGGCACCGGGGCGGGCGGGCAGTGCGTCTGTGATTGAGTGGGTGGCATCCGCGCCCACGGCCTCGGCCCTCTTGCCCGTCGTGGCCTCTCGCTGTGGCCCGGCGTGCGGGATGCCCGCGCCGCCCGGGTGGTCTGAAAGCTGCGGGGGAGCCCCGAGTGCACGGCCCGGGTCGGTGCGCCGGGGTGGGCCGGGGTGGGCCGGGGTGGGCTGGAGGAGGGCGGCGACAGGGGAGGGCAGCGGGAGATCCGGCCTGGGCGGCCAGCAGGCGACCTCCAAGGGCAGAGGCGCAGCAGCCAGGCCACGCCACGGGGTCCGGCTGAGGTCCCTGTCGGGGCGCCAGCCGGAAGCACCTGGATTCCCCCACCCTCCGCGCCACGGCTGCGCCCCCGGTGGCGGGAGACGGTGGCCCTGGGGCTTGGCCCGGACTCTCAGAGGCCCCCGCAGACAGGACGGCGACAGGGGTCCACAGGCAGGCCAGCCCAGGAGGGGTGGGGTGCGGGCATGGCTGCAGCCTCTGCCACGCCCGCCCCGGCGGGACTCCCCTGGCAGAGGGGCGGGAGGGCGCAACTCCATGGCTTCCCGAGGGGCCCAGGCCGCAAGAGAGCATGCCCACTGCGGGGTCCGGTTCGGATCCCCGCCCAGGCGCCCACCGAGGCCTTGCCACAGGTTTCTGTGTGCTGCGTGCCCAGCGCCCCCGAACGTTGGCTCTGCTGGCCGCCCAGACGGAGACCCACAGTCGGGGTCGGGGGTCGGGTGGGCAGCTGCCAGCGGCTCGCACCGAGGCCAGGCATCCTCCACTGGGGTGGCGGCCACCCTCAGGCACCGCTGGCCGCCTGCGTCCTCCACCCAGCTAGCTCATCCCCCAGTCCCCTTGCCCGCCCCAAAGGCACGGGAGCCCGTCCAGCCAAGGCCCAGGCTTGCGCCTCGGGCCAGTGCTCACCGGGCTCCCGCGTGGCAGGCACGCAGAGCTGGCCGTGGCCTCTCCCCCACTGCTGAGCGGTGACATCCGCCTCAAGCAAAGGACGCTCCACAGCGCGTCCCCGGGCACCCCTGTCTACTCAAGGTGAACTGTCATGCCCTGTGCCTTGGTGAGCCTGAGGTGGGGGCGGTGGGGACAGCGGCCGGCCGGGGCCTCTGCAGACGAGGAGGCCAAGAGGCCTGCAGCCCCACGTGTCGCAGTCTCCTCTGCACAGAGCCCTTTGCACGAGCGGGACTGGGCACCGCCAGAGAGCAGTGAGGCCCCCACCTCCCTCCATTCCCCCAAGGAGCCCAAGCACGCCCAGACACGCCAGCACAAACTCGCACACAGACACACGGGCACACACACACACATACCCATAAGCGTGGGCACGCACACGTACGTACACACACACACACACACACACACACACACACACACACTCACACCCCGAGAAGAGAAACGTGGAGGGCCTTTCCGGGCTCCTCAGACATCTGGGCACCAAAGGCAGGAAGCCGCTCACACCCTCCAGGCAGGTTGTGCCACGCTTAAGGCTTACACTCTCTCCGGCTCAGCCCACGCTTTTTCCCCCTCTGCCACAGGCACACAGACACCTTCCTCATCTGGGGTCCCTGGAGCTCTTGCCAAATCTCTGCGTTTGCTCTCTGCCACCTCAGCTCATCTGCTTAGCCCTCAGCTCGGGGGCAGGCCGATGGGACTAGGGGATTGTATCCCCTTCCCACCGAGCTCTCAGGGAGCCTTGCTCTTCCAGAGACTTCCCCTAACAGTATGGTGGCGGCCTCCGGAAGTGGTGGGAAGACTGGAACGAGGTGAGGCACGAGAGGCTGGGGACCTTAGGCAGGGCAAGCCAACTGCCATCTCCAGCCAGGAGGCCACCGGAAACACATGTCAGCCCTCCGTCCATCTCTGCCACCATCATCCGGAATGAAGCAAGCATGGGCCTCCTGGCCCAGCACCCGGAGACTTCATACCAAATGCAGCTAGATCCATAGGCACACTTCAGAAGAATCACAAGGAGAGAGAGACACACGCAGAGAGAGAAAGAGACAGAGAGAGAGAGAAAGAGACAGACAGACAGACAGACAGACAGACAGACAGAGAGACCCAGAGACAGAGAGACAGGGAAACAGAGAATGAAAGAGAGTGAGAGTGAGAACAAAAACTAGCCCGAGAGCTGGACAGAGATCCACACAGGAAGGCAGCAAGACCCAAACCCAGGGTGAGGGCCAGAGGGAGACAGATAGGGTGTGTGGAGCAGCGCAGCCTGGGCAATTGGAAGCAGTGGGAGACACAGAGGCAGCAAGAGATGGCTCCTTGGTGTGTGGAAGGAGGGAGGCGGGAGGCAGGGGTGTGGAGTGGAGCAGGCAGGGTGAGGGGCGTGCCAGGTGGGTCCACCCCTGGGCTGTGTGGCGCAGGTGGGCGCGCGGTGTGCAGGGCCAGTTGGCGTGTCCGGAGAGCTGGAGGGTCTGAGGTGGCAGAAGGCTGCAGCGTAGAGCAAAGTGGCGGAGCCGGAGGGCATGTGGAGGGTGCAAGGGGAGGCGGCCTCCCCTCGGGCTAAAATGAAAAGAGCGGGTCTGGAGCTTGTGTGTGTGTGTGTGTGTGTGTGTGTGTGTGTGTGTGTGTGTTTGCGTGTGTGTGTTTGCGCTCTGGTGGTGGCTGGCCTGGCCCAGCGAGTGTGCCTCCGGATGGGGCAAAGGCGCAGATGCCTCAGCAGGGGAGGAGGCGACAGGCGGCTTCCCCAGGGGTCCGTGGGTGCAGCTCGCGCCAGGAAGCCGGGGTGGCGGGGTCCGGAGCGCTGGGTGAGAGTGGGCAGGCAGGGTGCCGCGCCGCGCCGCGCCGCGGGTGTGCGCGCAAAAGCGTCAGGCACGTCCTTCGAGCCGGAATCGAACCAGCGACCTAAGAATGTCCACAGATGGCTGTTGGGGCTACGGTCCTCCGCTCTACCAGCTGAGCTATCGAAGGGTGCACGTCTCGGGGGCCTGGGCGCACGGTTTTCCGGAGCCCAGGGAGGCCGAGGCCCCGGAAGGCCAGAGGTCCGCGGGCCTGGGACTGGGAGTGGGAGTGGGCAGCCAGCCGGGAGACTGGAGCCCGGGTGTGGCTCTGCTTTGCGGGCGGAGCCCAGCCTGGGGGCGAAGCGGTTGCGGCAGCCGGGGGGGGGGGGCACCGGGGCGGGCACCGGGGCGGGCGGGCAGTGCGTCTGTGATTGAGTGGGTGCCATCCGCGCCCACGGCCTCGGCCCTCTTGCCCGTCGTGGCCTCTCGCTGTGGCCCGGCGTGCGGGATGCCCGCGCCGCCCGGGTGGTCTGAAAGCTGCGGGGGAGCCCCGAGTGCACGGCCCGGGTCGGTGCGCCGGGGTGGGCCGGGGTGGGCCGGGGTGGGCTGGAGGAGGGCGGCGACAGGGGAGGGCAGCGGGAGATCCGGCCTGGGCGGCCAGCAGGCGACCTCCAAGGGCAGAGGCGCAGTAGCCAGGCCACGCCACGGGGTCCGGCTGAGGTCCCTGTCGGGGCGCCAGCCGGAAGCACCTGGATTCCCCCACCCTCCGCGCCACGGCTGCGCCCCCGGTGGCGGGAGACGGTGGCCCTGGGGCTTGGCCCGGACTCTCAGAGGCCCCCGCAGACAGGACGGCGACAGGGGTCCACAGGCAGGCCAGCCCAGGAGGGGTGGGGTGCGGGCATGGCTGCAGCCTCTGCCACGCCCGCCCCGGCGGGACTCCCCTGGCAGAGGGGCGGGAGGGCGCAACTCCATGGCTTCCCGAGGGGCCCAGGCCGCAAGAGAGCATGCCCACTGCGGGGTCCGGTTCGGATCCCCGCCCAGGCGCCCACCGAGGCCTTGCCACAGGTTTCTGTGTGCTGCGTGCCCAGCGCCCCCGAACGTTGGCTCTGCTGGCCGCCCAGACGGAGACCCACAGTCGGGGTCGGGGGTCGGGTGGGCAGCTGCCAGCGGCTCGCACCGAGGCCAGGCATCCTCCACTGGGGTGGCGGCCACCCTCAGGCACCGCTGGCCGCCTGCGTCCTCCACCCAGCTAGCTCATCCCCCAGTCCCCTTGCCCGCCCCAAAGGCACGGGAGCCCGTCCAGCCAAGGCCCAGGCTTGCGCCTCGGGCCAGTGCTCACCGGGCTCCCGCGTGGCAGGCACGCAGAGCTGGCCGTGGCCTCTCCCCCACTGCTGAGCGGTGACATCCGCCTCAAGCAAAGGACGCTCCACAGCGCGTCCCCGGGCACCCCTGTCTACTCAAGGTGAACTGTCATGCCCTGTGCCTTGGTGAGCCTGAGGTGGGGGCGGTGGGGACAGCGGCCGGCCGGGGCCTCTGCAGACGAGGAGGCCAAGAGGCCTGCAGCCCCACGTGTCGCAGTCTCCTCTGCACAGAGCCCTTTGCACGAGCGGGACTGGGCACCGCCAGAGAGCAGTGAGGCCCCCACCTCCCTCCATTCCCCCAAGGAGCCCAAGCACGCCCAGACACGCCAGCACAAACTCGCACACAGACACACGGGCACACACACACACATACCCATAAGCGTGGGCACGCACACGTACGTACACACACACACACACACACACACACACACACACACACACTCACACCCCGAGAAGAGAAACGTGGAGGGCCTTTCCGGGCTCCTCAGACATCTGGGCACCAAAGGCAGGAAGCCGCTCACACCCTCCAGGCAGGTTGTGCCACGCTTAAGGCTTACACTCTCTCCGGCTCAGCCCACGCTTTTTCCCCCTCTGCCACAGGCACACAGACACCTTCCTCATCTGGGGTCCCTGGAGCTCTTGCCAAATCTCTGCGTTTGCTCTCTGCCACCTCAGCTCATCTGCTTAGCCCTCAGCTCGGGGGCAGGCCGATGGGACTAGGGGATTGTATCCCCTTCCCACCGAGCTCTCAGGGAGCCTTGCTCTTCCAGAGACTTCCCCTAACAGTATGGTGGCGGCCTCCGGAAGTGGTGGGAAGACTGGAACGAGGTGAGGCACGAGAGGCTGGGGACCTTAGGCAGGGCAAGCCAACTGCCATCTCCAGCCAGGAGGCCACCGGAAACACATGTCAGCCCTCCGTCCATCTCTGCCACCATCATCCGGAATGAAGCAAGCATGGGCCTCCTGGCCCAGCACCCGGAGACTTCATACCAAATGCAGCTAGATCCATAGGCACACTTCAGAAGAATCACAAGGAGAGAGAGACACACGCAGAGAGAGAAAGAGACAGAGAGAGAGAGAAAGAGACAGACAGACAGACAGACAGACAGACAGACAGAGAGACCCAGAGACAGAGAGACAGGGAAACAGAGAATGAAAGAGAGTGAGAGTGAGAACAAAAACTAGCCCGAGAGCTGGACAGAGATCCACACAGGAAGGCAGCAAGACCCAAACCCAGGGTGAGGGCCAGAGGGAGACAGATAGGGTGTGTGGAGCAGCGCAGCCTGGGCAATTGGAAGCAGTGGGAGACAGAGGCAGCAAGAGATGGCTCCTTGGTGTGTGGAAGGAGGGAGGCGGGAGGCAGGGGTGTGGAGTGGAGCAGGCAGGGTGAGGGGCGTGCCAGGTGGGTCCACCCCTGGGCTGTGTGGCGCAGGTGGGCGCGCGGTGTGCAGGGCCAGTTGGCGTGTCCGGAGAGCTGGAGGGTCTGAGGTGGCAGAAGGCTGCAGCGTAGAGCAAAGTGGCGGAGCCGGAGGGCATGTGGAGGGTGCAAGGGGAGGCGGCCTCCCCTCGGGCTAAAATGAAAAGAGCGGGTCTGGAGCTTGTGTGTGTGTGTGTGTGTGTGTGTGTGTGTGTGTGTGTGTTTGCGTGTGTGTGTTTGCGCTCTGGTGGTGGCTGGCCTGGCCCAGCGAGTGTGCCTCCGGATGGGGCAAAGGCGCAGATGCCTCAGCAGGGGAGGAGGCGACAGGCGGCTTCCCCAGGGGTCCGTGGGTGCAGCTCGCGCCAGGAAGCCGGGGTGGCGGGGTCCGGAGCGCTGGGTGAGAGTGGGCAGGCAGGGTGCCGCGCCGCGCCGCGCCGCGGGTGTGCGCGCAAAAGCGTCAGGCACGTCCTTCGAGCCGGAATCGAACCAGCGACCTAAGAATGTCCACAGATGGCTGTTGGGGCTACGGTCCTCCGCTCTACCAGCTGAGCTATCGAAGGGTGCACGTCTCGGGGGCCTGGGCGCGCGGTTTTCCGGAGCCCAGGGAGGCCGAGGCCCCGGAAGGCCAGAGGTCCGCGGGCCTGGGACTGGGAGTGGGAGTGGGCAGCCAGCCGGGAGACTGGAGCCCGGGTGTGGCTCTGCTTTGCGGGCGGAGCCCAGCCTGGGGGCGAAGCGGTTGCGGCAGCCGGGGGGGGGGGCACCGGGGCGGGCACCGGGGCGGGCGGGCAGTGCGTCTGTGATTGAGTGGGTGCCATCCGCGCCCACGGCCTCGGCCCTCTTGCCCGTCGTGGCCTCTCGCTGTGGCCCGGCGTGCGGGATGCCCGCGCCGCCCGGGTGGTCTGAAAGCTGCGGGGGAGCCCCGAGTGCACGGCCCGGGTCGGTGCGCCGGGGTGGGCCGGGGTGGGCCGGGGTGGGCTGGAGGAGGGCGGCGACAGGGGAGGGCAGCGGGAGATCCGGCCTGGGCGGCCAGCAGGCGACCTCCAAGGGCAGAGGCGCAGTAGCCAGGCCACGCCACGGGGTCCGGCTGAGGTCCCTGTCGGGGCGCCAGCCGGAAGCACCTGGATTCCCCCACCCTCCGCGCCACGGCTGCGCCCCCGGTGGCGGGAGACGGTGGCCCTGGGGCTTGGCCCGGACTCTCAGAGGCCCCCGCAGACAGGACGGCGACAGGGGTCCACAGGCAGGCCAGCCCAGGAGGGGTGGGGTGCGGGCATGGCTGCAGCCTCTGCCACGCCCGCCCCGGCGGGACTCCCCTGGCAGAGGGGCGGGAGGGCGCAACTCCATGGCTTCCCGAGGGGCCCAGGCCGCAAGAGAGCATGCCCACTGCGGGGTCCGGTTCGGATCCCCGCCCAGGCGCCCACCGAGGCCTTGCCACAGGTTTCTGTGTGCTGCGTGCCCAGCGCCCCCGAACGTTGGCTCTGCTGGCCGCCCAGACGGAGACCCACAGTCGGGGTCGGGGGTCGGGTGGGCAGCTGCCAGCGGCTCGCACCGAGGCCAGGCATCCTCCACTGGGGTGGCGGCCACCCTCAGGCACCGCTGGCCGCCTGCGTCCTCCACCCAGCTAGCTCATCCCCCAGTCCCCTTGCCCGCCCCAAAGGCACGGGAGCCCGTCCAGCCAAGGCCCAGGCTTGCGCCTCGGGCCAGTGCTCACCGGGCTCCCGCGTGGCAGGCACGCAGAGCTGGCCGTGGCCTCTCCCCCACTGCTGAGCGGTGACATCCGCCTCAAGCAAAGGACGCTCCACAGCGCGTCCCCGGGCACCCCTGTCTACTCAAGGTGAACTGTCATGCCCTGTGCCTTGGTGAGCCTGAGGTGGGGGCGGTGGGGACAGCGGCCGGCCGGGGCCTCTGCAGACGAGGAGGCCAAGAGGCCTGCAGCCCCACGTGTCGCAGTCTCCTCTGCACAGAGCCCTTTGCACGAGCGGGACTGGGCACCGCCAGAGAGCAGTGAGGCCCCCACCTCCCTCCATTCCCCCAAGGAGCCCAAGCACGCCCAGACACGCCAGCACAAACTCGCACACAGACACACGGGCACACACACACACATACCCATAAGCGTGGGCACGCACACGTACGTACACACACACACACACACACACACACACACACACACACTCACACCCCGAGAAGAGAAACGTGGAGGGCCTTTCCGGGCTCCTCAGACATCTGGGCACCAAAGGCAGGAAGCCGCTCACACCCTCCAGGCAGGTTGTGCCACGCTTAAGGCTTACACTCTCTCCGGCTCAGCCCACGCTTTTTCCCCCTCTGCCACAGGCACACAGACACCTTCCTCATCTGGGGTCCCTGGAGCTCTTGCCAAATCTCTGCGTTTGCTCTCTGCCACCTCAGCTCATCTGCTTAGCCCTCAGCTCGGGGGCAGGCCGATGGGACTAGGGGATTGTATCCCCTTCCCACCGAGCTCTCAGGGAGCCTTGCTCTTCCAGAGACTTCCCCTAACAGTATGGTGGCGGCCTCCGGAAGTGGTGGGAAGACTGGAACGAGGTGAGGCATGAGAGGCTGGGGACCTTAGGCAGGGCAAGCCAACTGCCATCTCCAGCCAGGAGGCCACCGGAAACACATGTCAGCCCTCCGTCCATCTCTGCCACCATCATCCGGAATGAAGCAAGCATGGGCCTCCTGGCCCAGCACCCGGAGACTTCATACCAAATGCAGCTAGATCCATAGGCACACTTCAGAAGAATCACAAGGAGAGAGAGACACACGCAGAGAGAGAAAGAGACAGAGAGAGAGAGAAAGAGACAGACAGACAGACAGACAGACAGACAGACAGAGAGACCCAGAGACAGAGAGACAGGGAAACAGAGAATGAAAGAGAGTGAGAGTGAGAACAAAAACTAGCCCGAGAGCTGGACAGAGATCCACACAGGAAGGCAGCAAGACCCAAACCCAGGGTGAGGGCCAGAGGGAGACAGATAGGGTGTGTGGAGCAGCGCAGCCTGGGCAATTGGAAGCAGTGGGAGACAGAGGCAGCAAGAGATGGCTCCTTGGTGTGTGGAAGGAGGGAGGCGGGAGGCAGGGGTGTGGAGTGGAGCAGGCAGGGTGAGGGGCGTGCCAGGTGGGTCCACCCCTGGGCTGTGTGGCGCAGGTGGGCGCGCGGTGTGCAGGGCCAGTTGGCGTGTGCGGAGAGCTGGAGGGTCTGAGGTGGCAGAAGGCTGCAGCGTAGAGCAAAGTGGCGGAGCCGGAGGGCATGTGGAGGGTGCAAGGGGAGGCGGCCTCCCCTCGGGCTAAAATGAAAAGAGCGGGTCTGGAGCTTGTGTGTGTGTGTGTGTGTGTTTGCGTGTGTGTGTTTGCGCTCTGGTGGTGGCTGGCCTGGCCCAGCGAGTGTGCCTCCGGATGGGGCAAAGGCGCAGATGCCTCAGCAGGGGAGGAGGCGACAGGCGGCTTCCCCAGGGGTCCGTGGGTGCAGCTCGAGCCAGGAAGCCGGGGTGGCGGGGTCCGGAGCGCTGGGTGAGAGTGGGCAGGCAGGGCGCCGCGCCGCGCCGCGCCGCGGGTGTGCGCGCAAAAGCGTCAGGCACGTCCTTCGAGCCGGAATCGAACCAGCGACCTAAGGATGTCCACAGATGGCTGTTGGGGCTACAGTCCTCCGCTCTACCAGCTGAGCTATCGAAGGGTGCACGTCTCCGGGGCCTGGGCGCGCGGTTTTCCGGAGCCCAGGGAGGCCGAGGCCCCGGAAGGCCAGAGGTCCGCGGGCCTGGGACTGGGAGTGGGAGTGGGCAGCCAGCCGGGAGACTGGAGCCCGGGTGTGGCTCTGCTTTGCGGGCGGAGCCCAGCCCAGGGGCGAAGCGGTTGCGGCAGCCGGGGCGGGCACCGGGGCGGGCACCGGGGCGGGCACCGGGGCGGGCGGGCAGTGCGTCTGTGATTGAGTGGGTGGCATCCGCGCCCACGGCCTCGGCCCTCTTGCCCGTCGTGGCCTCTCGCTGTGGCCCGGCGTGCGGGATGCCCGCGCCGCCCGGGTGGTCTGAAAGCTGCGGGGGAGCCCCGAGTGCACGGCCCGGGTCGGTGCGCCGGGGTGGGCCGGGGTGGGCCGGGGTGGGCTGGAGGAGGGCGGCGACAGGGGAGGGCAGCGGGAGATCCGGCCTGGGCGGCCAGCAGGCGACCTCCAAGGGCAGAGGCGCAGCAGCCAGGCCACGCCACGGGGTCCGGCTGAGGTCCCTGTCGGGGCGCCAGCCGGAAGCACCTGGATTCCCCCACCCTCCGCGCCACGGCTGCGCCCCCGGTGGCGGGAGACGGTGGCCCTGGGGCTTGGCCCGGACTCTCAGAGGCCCCCGCAGACAGGACGGCGACAGGGGTCCACAGGCAGGCCAGCCCAGGAGGGGTGGGGTGCGGGCATGGCTGCAGCCTCTGCCACGCCCGCCCCGGCGGGACTCCCCTGGCAGAGGGGCGGGAGGGCGCAACTCCATGGCTTCCCGAGGGGCCCAGGCCGCAAGAGAGCATGCCCACTGCGGGGTCCGGTTCGGATCCCCGCCCAGGCGCCCACCGAGGCCTTGCCACAGGTTTCTGTGTGCTGCGTGCCCAGCGCCCCCGAACGTTGGCTCTGCTGGCCGCCCAGACGGAGACCCACAGTCGGGGTCGGGGGTCGGGTGGGCAGCTGCCAGCGGCTCGCACCGAGGCCAGGCATCCTCCACTGGGGTGGCGGCCACCCTCAGGCACCGCTGGCCGCCTGCGTCCTCCACCCAGCTAGCTCATCCCCCAGTCCCCTTGCCCGCCCCAAAGGCACGGGAGCCCGTCCAGCCAAGGCCCAGGCTTGCGCCTCGGGCCAGTGCTCACCGGGCTCCCGCGTGGCAGGCACGCAGAGCTGGCCGTGGCCTCTCCCCCACTGCTGAGCGGTGACATCCGCCTCAAGCAAAGGACGCTCCACAGCGCGTCCCCGGGCACCCCTGTCTACTCAAGGTGAACTGTCATGCCCTGTGCCTTGGTGAGCCTGAGGTGGGGGCGGTGGGGACAGCGGCCGGCCGGGGCCTCTGCAGACGAGGAGGCCAAGAGGCCTGCAGCCCCACGTGTCGCAGTCTCCTCTGCACAGAGCCCTTTGCACGAGCGGGACTGGGCACCGCCAGAGAGCAGTGAGGCCCCCACCTCCCTCCATTCCCCCAAGGAGCCCAAGCACGCCCAGACACGCCAGCACAAACTCGCACACAGACACACGGGCACACACACACACATACCCATAAGCGTGGGCACGCACACGTACGTACACACACACACACACACACACACACACACACACACACTCACACCCCGAGAAGAGAAACGTGGAGGGCCTTTCCGGGCTCCTCAGACATCTGGGCACCAAAGGCAGGAAGCCGCTCACACCCTCCAGGCAGGTTGTGCCACGCTTAAGGCTTACACTCTCTCCGGCTCAGCCCACGCTTTTTCCCCCTCTGCCACAGGCACACAGACACCTTCCTCATCTGGGGTCCCTGGAGCTCTTGCCAAATCTCTGCGTTTGCTCTCTGCCACCTCAGCTCATCTGCTTAGCCCTCAGCTCGGGGGCAGGCCGATGGGACTAGGGGATTGTATCCCCTTCCCACCGAGCTCTCAGGGAGCCTTGCTCTTCCAGAGACTTCCCCTAACAGTATGGTGGCGGCCTCCGGAAGTGGTGGGAAGACTGGAACGAGGTGAGGCACGAGAGGCTGGGGACCTTAGGCAGGGCAAGCCAACTGCCATCTCCAGCCAGGAGGCCACCGGAAACACATGTCAGCCCTCCGTCCATCTCTGCCACCATCATCCGGAATGAAGCAAGCATGGGCCTCCTGGCCCAGCACCCGGAGACTTCATACCAAATGCAGCTAGATCCATAGGCACACTTCAGAAGAATCACAAGGAGAGAGAGACACACGCAGAGAGAGAAAGAGACAGAGAGAGAGAGAAAGAGACAGACAGACAGACAGACAGACAGACAGACAGAGAGACCCAGAGACAGAGAGACAGGGAAACAGAGAATGAAAGAGAGTGAGAGTGAGAACAAAAACTAGCCCGAGAGCTGGACAGAGATCCACACAGGAAGGCAGCAAGACCCAAACCCAGGGTGAGGGCCAGAGGGAGACAGATAGGGTGTGTGGAGCAGCGCAGCCTGGGCAATTGGAAGCAGTGGGAGACAGAGGCAGCAAGAGATGGCTCCTTGGTGTGTGGAAGGAGGGAGGCGGGAGGCAGGGGTGTGGAGTGGAGCAGGCAGGGTGAGGGGCGTGCCAGGTGGGTCCACCCCTGGGCTGTGTGGCGCAGGTGGGCGCGCGGTGTGCAGGGCCAGTTGGCGTGTCCGGAGAGCTGGAGGGTCTGAGGTGGCAGAAGGCTGCAGCGTAGAGCAAAGTGGCGGAGCCGGAGGGCATGTGGAGGGTGCAAGGGGAGGCGGCCTCCCCTCGGGCTAAAATGAAAAGAGCGGGTCTGGAGCTTGTGTGTGTGTGTGTGTGTGTGTGTGTGTGTGTGTGTGTGTGTGTTTGCGTGTGTGTGTTTGCGCTCTGGTGGTGGCTGGCCTGGCCCAGCGAGTGTGCCTCCGGATGGGGCAAAGGCGCAGATGCCTCAGCAGGGGAGGAGGCGACAGGCGGCTTCCCCAGGGGTCCGTGGGTGCAGCTCGCGCCAGGAAGCCGGGGTGGCGGGGTCCGGAGCGCTGGGTGAGAGTGGGCAGGCAGGGTGCCGCGCCGCGCCGCGCCGCGGGTGTGCGCGCAAAAGCGTCAGGCACGTCCTTCGAGCCGGAATCGAACCAGCGACCTAAGAATGTCCACAGATGGCTGTTGGGGCTACGGTCCTCCGCTCTACCAGCTGAGCTATCGAAGGGTGCACGTCTCGGGGGCCTGGGCGCACGGTTTTCCGGAGCCCAGGGAGGCCGAGGCCCCGGAAGGCCAGAGGTCCGCGGGCCTGGGACTGGGAGTGGGAGTGGGCAGCCAGCCGGGAGACTGGAGCCCGGGTGTGGCTCTGCTTTGCGGGCGGAGCCCAGCCTGGGGGCGAAGCGGTTGCGGCAGCCGGGGGGGGGGGGCACCGGGGCGGGCACCGGGGCGGGCGGGCAGTGCGTCTGTGATTGAGTGGGTGCCATCCGCGCCCACGGCCTCGGCCCTCTTGCCCGTCGTGGCCTCTCGCTGTGGCCCGGCGTGCGGGATGCCCGCGCCGCCCGGGTGGTCTGAAAGCTGCGGGGGAGCCCCGAGTGCACGGCCCGGGTCGGTGCGCCGGGGTGGGCCGGGGTGGGCCGGGGTGGGCTGGAGGAGGGCGGCGACAGGGGAGGGCAGCGGGAGATCCGGCCTGGGCGGCCAGCAGGCGACCTCCAAGGGCAGAGGCGCAGTAGCCAGGCCACGCCACGGGGTCCGGCTGAGGTCCCTGTCGGGGCGCCAGCCGGAAGCACCTGGATTCCCCCACCCTCCGCGCCACGGCTGCGCCCCCGGTGGCGGGAGACGGTGGCCCTGGGGCTTGGCCCGGACTCTCAGAGGCCCCCGCAGACAGGACGGCGACAGGGGTCCACAGGCAGGCCAGCCCAGGAGGGGTGGGGTGCGGGCATGGCTGCAGCCTCTGCCACGCCCGCCCCGGCGGGACTCCCCTGGCAGAGGGGCGGGAGGGCGCAACTCCATGGCTTCCCGAGGGGCCCAGGCCGCAAGAGAGCATGCCCACTGCGGGGTCCGGTTCGGATCCCCGCCCAGGCGCCCACCGAGGCCTTGCCACAGGTTTCTGTGTGCTGCGTGCCCAGCGCCCCCGAACGTTGGCTCTGCTGGCCGCCCAGACGGAGACCCACAGTCGGGGTCGGGGGTCGGGTGGGCAGCTGCCAGCGGCTCGCACCGAGGCCAGGCATCCTCCACTGGGGTGGCGGCCACCCTCAGGCACCGCTGGCCGCCTGCGTCCTCCACCCAGCTAGCTCATCCCCCAGTCCCCTTGCCCGCCCCAAAGGCACGGGAGCCCGTCCAGCCAAGGCCCAGGCTTGCGCCTCGGGCCAGTGCTCACCGGGCTCCCGCGTGGCAGGCACGCAGAGCTGGCCGTGGCCTCTCCCCCACTGCTGAGCGGTGACATCCGCCTCAAGCAAAGGACGCTCCACAGCGCGTCCCCGGGCACCCCTGTCTACTCAAGGTGAACTGTCATGCCCTGTGCCTTGGTGAGCCTGAGGTGGGGGCGGTGGGGACAGCGGCCGGCCGGGGCCTCTGCAGACGAGGAGGCCAAGAGGCCTGCAGCCCCACGTGTCGCAGTCTCCTCTGCACAGAGCCCTTTGCACGAGCGGGACTGGGCACCGCCAGAGAGCAGTGAGGCCCCCACCTCCCTCCATTCCCCCAAGGAGCCCAAGCACGCCCAGACACGCCAGCACAAACTCGCACACAGACACACGGGCACACACACACACATACCCATAAGCGTGGGCACGCACACGTACGTACACACACACACACACACACACACACACACACACACACTCACACCCCGAGAAGAGAAACGTGGAGGGCCTTTCCGGGCTCCTCAGACATCTGGGCACCAAAGGCAGGAAGCCGCTCACACCCTCCAGGCAGGTTGTGCCACGCTTAAGGCTTACACTCTCTCCGGCTCAGCCCACGCTTTTTCCCCCTCTGCCACAGGCACACAGACACCTTCCTCATCTGGGGTCCCTGGAGCTCTTGCCAAATCTCTGCGTTTGCTCTCTGCCACCTCAGCTCATCTGCTTAGCCCTCAGCTCGGGGGCAGGCCGATGGGACTAGGGGATTGTATCCCCTTCCCACCGAGCTCTCAGGGAGCCTTGCTCTTCCAGAGACTTCCCCTAACAGTATGGTGGCGGCCTCCGGAAGTGGTGGGAAGACTGGAACGAGGTGAGGCACGAGAGGCTGGGGACCTTAGGCAGGGCAAGCCAACTGCCATCTCCAGCCAGGAGGCCACCGGAAACACATGTCAGCCCTCCGTCCATCTCTGCCACCATCATCCGGAATGAAGCAAGCATGGGCCTCCTGGCCCAGCACCCGGAGACTTCATACCAAATGCAGCTAGATCCATAGGCACACTTCAGAAGAATCACAAGGAGAGAGAGACACACGCAGAGAGAGAAAGAGACAGAGAGAGAGAGAAAGAGACAGACAGACAGACAGACAGACAGACAGACAGAGAGACCCAGAGACAGAGAGACAGGGAAACAGAGAATGAAAGAGAGTGAGAGTGAGAACAAAAACTAGCCCGAGAGCTGGACAGAGATCCACACAGGAAGGCAGCAAGACCCAAACCCAGGGTGAGGGCCAGAGGGAGACAGATAGGGTGTGTGGAGCAGCGCAGCCTGGGCAATTGGAAGCAGTGGGAGACAGAGGCAGCAAGAGATGGCTCCTTGGTGTGTGGAAGGAGGGAGGCGGGAGGCAGGGGTGTGGAGTGGAGCAGGCAGGGTGAGGGGCGTGCCAGGTGGGTCCACCCCTGGGCTGTGTGGCGCAGGTGGGCGCGCGGTGTGCAGGGCCAGTTGGCGTGTCCGGAGAGCTGGAGGGTCTGAGGTGGCAGAAGGCTGCAGCGTAGAGCAAAGTGGCGGAGCCGGAGGGCATGTGGAGGGTGCAAGGGGAGGCGGCCTCCCCTCGGGCTAAAATGAAAAGAGCGGGTCTGGAGCTTGTGTGTGTGTGTGTGTGTGTGTGTGTGTGTGTGTGTGTGTGTGTGTGTTTGCGTGTGTGTGTTTGCGCTCTGGTGGTGGCTGGCCTGGCCCAGCGAGTGTGCCTCCGGATGGGGCAAAGGCGCAGATGCCTCAGCAGGGGAGGAGGCGACAGGCGGCTTCCCCAGGGGTCCGTGGGTGCAGCTCGCGCCAGGAAGCCGGGGTGGCGGGGTCCGGAGCGCTGGGTGAGAGTGGGCAGGCAGGGTGCCGCGCCGCGCCGCGCCGCGGGTGTGCGCGCAAAAGCGTCAGGCACGTCCTTCGAGCCGGAATCGAACCAGCGACCTAAGAATGTCCACAGATGGCTGTTGGGGCTACGGTCCTCCGCTCTACCAGCTGAGCTATCGAAGGGTGCACGTCTCGGGGGCCTGGGCGCGCGGTTTTCCGGAGCCCAGGGAGGCCGAGGCCCCGGAAGGCCAGAGGTCCGCGGGCCTGGGACTGGGAGTGGGAGTGGGCAGCCAGCCGGGAGACTGGAGCCCGGGTGTGGCTCTGCTTTGCGGGCGGAGCCCAGCCTGGGGGCGAAGCGGTTGCGGCAGCCGGGGGGGGGGCACCGGGGCGGGCACCGGGGCGGGCGGGCAGTGCGTCTGTGATTGAGTGGGTGCCATCCGCGCCCACGGCCTCGGCCCTCTTGCCCGTCGTGGCCTCTCGCTGTGGCCCGGCGTGCGGGATGCCCGCGCCGCCCGGGTGGTCTGAAAGCTGCGGGGGAGCCCCGAGTGCACGGCCCGGGTCGGTGCGCCGGGGTGGGCCGGGGTGGGCCGGGGTGGGCTGGAGGAGGGCGGCGACAGGGGAGGGCAGCGGGAGATCCGGCCTGGGCGGCCAGCAGGCGACCTCCAAGGGCAGAGGCGCAGTAGCCAGGCCACGCCACGGGGTCCGGCTGAGGTCCCTGTCGGGGCGCCAGCCGGAAGCACCTGGATTCCCCCACCCTCCGCGCCACGGCTGCGCCCCCGGTGGCGGGAGACGGTGGCCCTGGGGCTTGGCCCGGACTCTCAGAGGCCCCCGCAGACAGGACGGCGACAGGGGTCCACAGGCAGGCCAGCCCAGGAGGGGTGGGGTGCGGGCATGGCTGCAGCCTCTGCCACGCCCGCCCCGGCGGGACTCCCCTGGCAGAGGGGCGGGAGGGCGCAACTCCATGGCTTCCCGAGGGGCCCAGGCCGCAAGAGAGCATGCCCACTGCGGGGTCCGGTTCGGATCCCCGCCCAGGCGCCCACCGAGGCCTTGCCACAGGTTTCTGTGTGCTGCGTGCCCAGCGCCCCCGAACGTTGGCTCTGCTGGCCGCCCAGACGGAGACCCACAGTCGGGGTCGGGGGTCGGGTGGGCAGCTGCCAGCGGCTCGCACCGAGGCCAGGCATCCTCCACTGGGGTGGCGGCCACCCTCAGGCACCGCTGGCCGCCTGCGTCCTCCACCCAGCTAGCTCATCCCCCAGTCCCCTTGCCCGCCCCAAAGGCACGGGAGCCCGTCCAGCCAAGGCCCAGGCTTGCGCCTCGGGCCAGTGCTCACCGGGCTCCCGCGTGGCAGGCACGCAGAGCTGGCCGTGGCCTCTCCCCCACTGCTGAGCGGTGACATCCGCCTCAAGCAAAGGACGCTCCACAGCGCGTCCCCGGGCACCCCTGTCTACTCAAGGTGAACTGTCATGCCCTGTGCCTTGGTGAGCCTGAGGTGGGGGCGGTGGGGACAGCGGCCGGCCGGGGCCTCTGCAGACGAGGAGGCCAAGAGGCCTGCAGCCCCACGTGTCGCAGTCTCCTCTGCACAGAGCCCTTTGCACGAGCGGGACTGGGCACCGCCAGAGAGCAGTGAGGCCCCCACCTCCCTCCATTCCCCCAAGGAGCCCAAGCACGCCCAGACACGCCAGCACAAACTCGCACACAGACACACGGGCACACACACACACATACCCATAAGCGTGGGCACGCACACGTACGTACACACACACACACACACACACACACACACACACACACTCACACCCCGAGAAGAGAAACGTGGAGGGCCTTTCCGGGCTCCTCAGACATCTGGGCACCAAAGGCAGGAAGCCGCTCACACCCTCCAGGCAGGTTGTGCCACGCTTAAGGCTTACACTCTCTCCGGCTCAGCCCACGCTTTTTCCCCCTCTGCCACAGGCACACAGACACCTTCCTCATCTGGGGTCCCTGGAGCTCTTGCCAAATCTCTGCGTTTGCTCTCTGCCCCCTCAGCGCATCTGCTTAGCCCTCAGCTCGGGGGCAGGCCGATGGGACTAGGGGATTGTATCCCCTTCCCACCGAGCTCTCAGGGAGCCTTGCTCTTCCAGAGACTTCCCCTAACAGTATGGTGGCGGCCTCCGGAAGTGGTGGGAAGACTGGAACGAGGTGAGGCACGAGAGGCTGGGGACCTTAGGCAGGGCAAGCCAACTGCCATCTCCAGCCAGGAGGCCACCGGAAACACATGTCAGCCCTCCGTCCATCTCTGCCACCATCATCCGGAATGAAGCAAGCATGGGCCTCCTGGCCCAGCACCCGGAGACTTCATACCAAATGCAGCTAGATCCATAGGCACACTTCAGAAGAATCACAAGGAGAGAGAGACACACGCAGAGAGAGAAAGAGACAGAGAGAGAGAGAAAGAGACAGACAGACAGACAGACAGACAGACAGACAGAGAGACCCAGAGACAGAGAGACAGGGAAACAGAGAATGAAAGAGAGTGAGAGTGAGAACAAAAACTAGCCCGAGAGCTGGACAGAGATCCACACAGGAAGGCAGCAAGACCCAAACCCAGGGTGAGGGCCAGAGGGAGACAGATAGGGTGTGTGGAGCAGCGCAGCCTGGGCAATTGGAAGCAGTGGGAGACAGAGGCAGCAAGAGATGGCTCCTTGGTGTGTGGAAGGAGGGAGGCGGGAGGCAGGGGTGTGGAGTGGAGCAGGCAGGGTGAGGGGCGTGCCAGGTGGGTCCACCCCTGGGCTGTGTGGCGCAGGTGGGCGCGCGGTGTGCAGGGCCAGTTGGCGTGTCCGGAGAGCTGGAGGGTCTGAGGTGGCAGAAGGCTGCAGCGTAGAGCAAAGTGGCGGAGCCGGAGGGCATGTGGAGGGTGCAAGGGGAGGCGGCCTCCCCTCGGGCTAAAATGAAAAGAGCGGGTCTGGAGCTTGTGTGTGTGTGTGTGTGTGTGTGTGTGTGTTTGCGTGTGTGTGTTTGCGCTCTGGTGGTGGCTGGCCTGGCCCAGCGAGTGTGCCTCCGGATGGGGCAAAGGCGCAGATGCCTCAGCAGGGGAGGAGGCGACAGGCGGCTTCCCCAGGGGTCCGTGGGTGCAGCTCGCGCCAGGAAGCCGGGGTGGCGGGGTCCGGAGCGCTGGGTGAGAGTGGGCAGGCAGGGTGCCGCACCGCGCCGCGCCGCGGGTGTGCGCGCAAAAGCGTCAGGCACGTCCTTCGAGCCGGAATCGAACCAGCGACCTAAGGATGTCCACAGATGGCTGTTGGGGCTACGGTCCTCCGCTCTACCAGCTGAGCTATCGAAGGGTGCACGTCTCCGGGGCCTGGGCGCGCGGTTTTCCAGAGCCCAGGGAGGCCGAGGCCCCGGAAGGCCAAAGGTCCGCGGGCCTGGGACTGGGAGTGGGAGTGGGCAGCCAGCCGGGAGACTGGAGCCCGGGTGTGGCTCTGCTTTGCGGGCGGAGCCCAGCCCGGGGGCGAAGCGGTTGCGGCAGCCGGGGCGGGCACCGGGGCGGGCGGGCAGTGCGTCTGTGATTGAGTGGGTGGCATCCGCGCCCACGGCCTCGGCCCTCTTGCCTGTCGTGGCCTCTCGCTGTGGCCCGGCGTGCGGGATGCCCGCGCCGCCCGGGTGGTCTGAAAGCTGCGGGGGAGCCCCGAGTGCACGGCCCGGGTCGGTGTGCCGGGGTGGGCCGGGGTGGGCCGGGGTGGGCTGGAGGAGGGCGGCGACAGGGGAGGGCAGCGGGAGATCCGGCCTGGGCGGCCAGCAGGCGACCTCCAAGGGCAGTGGCGCAGCAGCCAGGCCACGCCACGGGGTCCGGCTGAGGTCCCTGTCGGGGCGCCAGCCGGAAGCACCTGGATTCCCCCACCCTCCGCGCCACGGCTGCGCCCCCGGTGGCGGGAGACGGTGGCCCTGGGGCTTGGCCCGGACTCTCAGAGGCCCCCGCAGACAGGACGGCGACAGGGGTCCACAGGCAGGCCAGCCCAGGAGGGGTGGGGTGCGGGCATGGCTGCAGCCTCTGCCACGCCCGCCCCGGCGGGACTCCCCTGGCAGAGGGGCGGGAGGGCGCAACTCCATGGCTTCCCGAGGGGCCCAGGCCGCAAGAGAGCATGCCCACTGCGGGGTCCGGTTCGGATCCCCGCCCAGGCGCCCACCGAGGCCTTGCCACAGGTTTCTGTGTGCTGCGTGCCCAGCGCCCCCGAACGTTGGCTCTGCTGGCCGCCCAGACGGAGACCCACAGTCGGGGTCGGGGGTCGGGTGGGCAGCTGCCAGCGGCTCGCACCGAGGCCAGGCATCCTCCACTGGGGTGGCGGCCACCCTCAGGCACCGCTGGCCGCCTGCGTCCTCCACCCAGCTAGCTCATCCCCCAGTCCCCTTGCCCGCCCCAAAGGCACGGGAGCCCGTCCAGCCAAGGCCCAGGCTTGCGCCTCGGGCCAGTGCTCACCGGGCTCCCGCGTGGCAGGCACGCAGAGCTGGCCGTGGCCTCTCCCCCACTGCTGAGCGGTGACATCCGCCTCAAGCAAAGGACGCTCCACAGCGCGTCCCCGGGCACCCCTGTCTACTCAAGGTGAACTGTCATGCCCTGTGCCTTGGTGAGCCTGAGGTGGGGGCGGTGGGGACAGCGGCCGGCCGGGGCCTCTGCAGACGAGGAGGCCAAGAGGCCTGCAGCCCCACGTGTCGCAGTCTCCTCTGCACAGAGCCCTTTGCACGAGCGGGACTGGGCACCGCCAGAGAGCAGTGAGGCCCCCACCTCCCTCCATTCCCCCAAGGAGCCCAAGCACGCCCAGACACGCCAGCACAAACTCGCACACAGACACACGGGCACACACACACACATACCCATAAGCGTGGGCACGCACACGTACGTACACACACACACACACACACACACACACACACACACTCACACCCCGAGAAGAGAAACGTGGAGGGCCTTTCCGGGCTCCTCAGACATCTGGGCACCAAAGGCAGGAAGCCGCTCACACCCTCCAGGCAGGTTGTGCCACGCTTAAGGCTTACACTCTCTCCGGCTCAGCCCACGCTTTTTCCCCCTCTGCCACAGGCACACAGACACCTTCCTCATCTGGGGTCCCTGGAGCTCTTGCCAAATCTCTGCGTTTGCTCTCTGCCACCTCAGCTCATCTGCTTAGCCCTCAGCTCGGGGGCAGGCCGATGGGACTAGGGGATTGTATCCCCTTCCCACCGAGCTCTCAGGGAGCCTTGCTCTTCCAGAGACTTCCCCTAACAGTATGGTGGCGGCCTCCGGAAGTGGTGGGAAGACTGGAACGAGGTGAGGCACGAGAGGCTGGGGACCTTAGGCAGGGCAAGCCAACTGCCATCTCCAGCCAGGAGGCCACCGGAAACACATGTCAGCCCTCCGTCCATCTCTGCCACCATCATCCGGAATGAAGCAAGCATGGGCCTCCTGGCCCAGCACCCGGAGACTTCATACCAAATGCAGCTAGATCCATAGGCACACTTCAGAAGAATCACAAGGAGAGAGAGACACACGCAGAGAGAGAAAGAGACAGAGAGAGAGAGAAAGAGACAGACAGACAGACAGACAGACAGACAGACAGAGAGACCCAGAGACAGAGAGACAGGGAAACAGAGAATGAAAGAGAGTGAGAGTGAGAACAAAAACTAGCCCGAGAGCTGGACAGAGATCCACACAGGAAGGCAGCAAGACCCAAACCCAGGGTGAGGGCCAGAGGGAGACAGATAGGGTGTGTGGAGCAGCGCAGCCTGGGCAATTGGAAGCAGTGGGAGACAGAGGCAGCAAGAGATGGCTCCTTGGTGTGTGGAAGGAGGGAGGCGGGAGGCAGGGGTGTGGAGTGGAGCAGGCAGGGTGAGGGGCGTGCCAGGTGGGTCCACCCCTGGGCTGTGTGGCGCAGGTGGGCGCGCGGTGTGCAGGGCCAGTTGGCGTGTCCGGAGAGCTGGAGGGTCTGAGGTGGCAGAAGGCTGCAGCGTAGAGCAAAGTGGCGGAGCCGGAGGGCATGTGGAGGGTGCAAGGGGAGGCGGCCTCCCCTCGGGCTAAAATGAAAAGAGCGGGTCTGGAGCTTGTGTGTGTGTGTGTGTGTGTGTGTGTGTGTGTGTGTGTGTGTGTGTGTTTGCGTGTGTGTGTTTGCGCTCTGGTGGTGGCTGGCCTGGCCCAGCGAGTGTGCCTCCGGATGGGGCAAAGGCGCAGATGCCTCAGCAGGGGAGGAGGCGACAGGCGGCTTCCCCAGGGGTCCGTGGGTGCAGCTCGCGCCAGGAAGCCGGGGTGGCGGGGTCCGGAGCGCTGGGTGAGAGTGGGCAGGCAGGGTGCCGCGCCGCGCCGCGCCGCGGGTGTGCGCGCAAAAGCGTCAGGCACGTCCTTCGAGCCGGAATCGAACCAGCGACCTAAGAATGTCCACAGATGGCTGTTGGGGCTACGGTCCTCCGCTCTACCAGCTGAGCTATCGAAGGGTGCACGTCTCGGGGGCCTGGGCGCGCGGTTTTCCGGAGCCCAGGGAGGCCGAGGCCCCGGAAGGCCAGAGGTCCGCGGGCCTGGGACTGGGAGTGGGAGTGGGCAGCCAGCCGGGAGACTGGAGCCCGGGTGTGGCTCTGCTTTGCGGGCGGAGCCCAGCCTGGGGGCGAAGCGGTTGCGGCAGCCGGGGGGGGGGGCACCGGGGCGGGCACCGGGGCGGGCGGGCAGTGCGTCTGTGATTGAGTGGGTGGCATCCGCGCCCACGGCCTCGGCCCTCTTGCCCGTCGTGGCCTCTCGCTGTGGCCCGGCGTGCGGGATGCCCGCGCCGCCCGGGTGGTCTGAAAGCTGCGGGGGAGCCCCGAGTGCACGGCCCGGGTCGGTGCGCCGGGGTGGGCCGGGGTGGGCCGGGGTGGGCTGGAGGAGGGCGGCGACAGGGGAGGGCAGCGGGAGATCCGGCCTGGGCGGCCAGCAGGCGACCTCCAAGGGCAGAGGCGCAGCAGCCAGGCCACGCCACGGGGTCCGGCTGAGGTCCCTGTCGGGGCGCCAGCCGGAAGCACCTGGATTCCCCCACCCTCCGCGCCACGGCTGCGCCCCCGGTGGCGGGAGACGGTGGCCCTGGGGCTTGGCCCGGACTCTCAGAGGCCCCCGCAGACAGGACGGCGACAGGGGTCCACAGGCAGGCCAGCCCAGGAGGGGTGGGGTGCGGGCATGGCTGCAGCCTCTGCCACGCCCGCCCCGGCGGGACTCCCCTGGCAGAGGGGCGGGAGGGCGCAACTCCATGGCTTCCCGAGGGGCCCAGGCCGCAAGAGAGCATGCCCACTGCGGGGTCCGGTTCGGATCCCCGCCCAGGCGCCCACCGAGGCCTTGCCACAGGTTTCTGTGTGCTGCGTGCCCAGCGCCCCCGAACGTTGGCTCTGCTGGCCGCCCAGACGGAGACCCACAGTCGGGGTCGGGGGTCGGGTGGGCAGCTGCCAGCGGCTCGCACCGAGGCCAGGCATCCTCCACTGGGGTGGCGGCCACCCTCAGGCACCGCTGGCCGCCTGCGTCCTCCACCCAGCTAGCTCATCCCCCAGTCCCCTTGCCCGCCCCAAAGGCACGGGAGCCCGTCCAGCCAAGGCCCAGGCTTGCGCCTCGGGCCAGTGCTCACCGGGCTCCCGCGTGGCAGGCACGCAGAGCTGGCCGTGGCCTCTCCCCCACTGCTGAGCGGTGACATCCGCCTCAAGCAAAGGACGCTCCACAGCGCGTCCCCGGGCACCCCTGTCTACTCAAGGTGAACTGTCATGCCCTGTGCCTTGGTGAGCCTGAGGTGGGGGCGGTGGGGACAGCGGCCGGCCGGGGCCTCTGCAGACGAGGAGGCCAAGAGGCCTGCAGCCCCACGTGTCGCAGTCTCCTCTGCACAGAGCCCTTTGCACGAGCGGGACTGGGCACCGCCAGAGAGCAGTGAGGCCCCCACCTCCCTCCATTCCCCCAAGGAGCCCAAGCACGCCCAGACACGCCAGCACAAACTCGCACACAGACACACGGGCACACACACACACATACCCATAAGCGTGGGCACGCACACGTACGTACACACACACACACACACACACACACACACACACACACACTCACACCCCGAGAAGAGAAACGTGGAGGGCCTTTCCGGGCTCCTCAGACATCTGGGCACCAAAGGCAGGAAGCCGCTCACACCCTCCAGGCAGGTTGTGCCACGCTTAAGGCTTACACTCTCTCCGGCTCAGCCCACGCTTTTTCCCCCTCTGCCACAGGCACACAGACACCTTCCTCATCTGGGGTCCCTGGAGCTCTTGCCAAATCTCTGCGTTTGCTCTCTGCCACCTCAGCTCATCTGCTTAGCCCTCAGCTCGGGGGCAGGCCGATGGGACTAGGGGATTGTATCCCCTTCCCACCGAGCTCTCAGGGAGCCTTGCTCTTCCAGAGACTTCCCCTAACAGTATGGTGGCGGCCTCCGGAAGTGGTGGGAAGACTGGAACGAGGTGAGGCACGAGAGGCTGGGGACCTTAGGCAGGGCAAGCCAACTGCCATCTCCAGCCAGGAGGCCACCGGAAACACATGTCAGCCCTCCGTCCATCTCTGCCACCATCATCCGGAATGAAGCAAGCATGGGCCTCCTGGCCCAGCACCCGGAGACTTCATACCAAATGCAGCTAGATCCATAGGCACACTTCAGAAGAATCACAAGGAGAGAGAGACACACGCAGAGAGAGAAAGAGACAGAGAGAGAGAGAAAGAGACAGACAGACAGACAGACAGACAGACAGACAGAGAGACCCAGAGACAGAGAGACAGGGAAACAGAGAATGAAAGAGAGTGAGAGTGAGAACAAAAACTAGCCCGAGAGCTGGACAGAGATCCACACAGGAAGGCAGCAAGACCCAAACCCAGGGTGAGGGCCAGAGGGAGACAGATAGGGTGTGTGGAGCAGCGCAGCCTGGGCAATTGGAAGCAGTGGGAGACAGAGGCAGCAAGAGATGGCTCCTTGGTGTGTGGAAGGAGGGAGGCGGGAGGCAGGGGTGTGGAGTGGAGCAGGCAGGGTGAGGGGCGTGCCAGGTGGGTCCACCCCTGGGCTGTGTGGCGCAGGTGGGCGCGCGGTGTGCAGGGCCAGTTGGCGTGTCCGGAGAGCTGGAGGGTCTGAGGTGGCAGAAGGCTGCAGCGTAGAGCAAAGTGGCGGAGCCGGAGGGCATGTGGAGGGTGCAAGGGGAGGCGGCCTCCCCTCGGGCTAAAATGAAAAGAGCGGGTCTGGAGCTTGTGTGTGTGTGTGTGTGTGTGTGTGTGTGTGTGTGTGTGTGTGTTTGCGTGTGTGTGTTTGCGCTCTGGTGGTGGCTGGCCTGGCCCAGCGAGTGTGCCTCCGGATGGGGCAAAGGCGCAGATGCCTCAGCAGGGGAGGAGGCGACAGGCGGCTTCCCCAGGGGTCCGTGGGTGCAGCTCGAGCCAGGAAGCCGGGGTGGCGGGGTCCGGAGCGCTGGGTGAGAGTGGGCAGGCAGGGTGCCGCGCCGCGCCGCGCCGCGGGTGTGCGCGCAAAAGCGTCAGGCACGTCCTTCGAGCCGGAATCGAACCAGCGACCTAAGAATGTCCACAGATGGCTGTTGGGGCTACCGTCCTCCGCTCTACCAGCTGAGCTATCGAAGGGTGCACGTCTCCGGGGCCTGGGCGCGCGGTTTTCCAGAGCCCAGGGAGGCCGAGGCCCCGGAAGGCCAAAGGTCCGCGGGCCTGGGACTGGGAGTGGGAGTGGGCAGCCAGCCGGGAGACTGGAGCCCGGGTGTGGCTCTGCTTTGCGGGCGGAGCCCAGCCCGGGGGCGAAGCAGTTGCGGCAGCCGGGGCGGGCACCGGGGCGGGCGGGCAGTGCGTCTGTGATTGAGTGGGTGGCATCCGCGCCCACGGCCTCGGCCCTCTTGCCCGTCGTGGCCTCTCGCTGTGGCCCGGCGTGCGGGATGCCCGCGCCGCCCGGGTGGTCTGAAAGCTGCGGGGGAGCCCCGAGTGCACGGCCCGGGTCGGTGCGCCGGGGTGGGCCGGGGTGGGCCGGGGTGGGCTGGAGGAGGGCGGCGACAGGGGAGGGCAGCGGGAGATCCGGCCTGGGCGGCCAGCAGGCGACCTCCAAGGGCAGAGGCGCAGCAGCCAGGCCACGCCACGGGGTCCGGCTGAGGTCCCTGTCGGGGCGCCAGCCGGAAGCACCTGGATTCCCCCACCCTCCGCGCCACGGCTGCGCCCCCGGTGGCGGGAGACGGTGGCCCTGGGGCTTGGCCCGGACTCTCAGAGGCCCCCGCAGACAGGACGGCGACAGGGGTCCACAGGCAGGCCAGCCCAGGAGGGGTGGGGTGCGGGCATGGCTGCAGCCTCTGCCACGCCCGCCCCGGCGGGACTCCCCTGGCAGAGGGGCGGGAGGGCGCAACTCCATGGCTTCCCGAGGGGCCCAGGCCGCAAGAGAGCATGCCCACTGCGGGGTCCGGTTCGGATCCCCGCCCAGGCGCCCACCGAGGCCTTGCCACAGGTTTCTGTGTGCTGCGTGCCCAGCGCCCCCGAACGTTGGCTCTGCTGGCCGCCCAGACGGAGACCCACAGTCGGGGTCGGGGGTCGGGTGGGCAGCTGCCAGCGGCTCGCACCGAGGCCAGGCATCCTCCACTGGGGTGGCGGCCACCCTCAGGCACCGCTGGCCGCCTGCGTCCTCCACCCAGCTAGCTCATCCCCCAGTCCCCTTGCCCGCCCCAAAGGCACGGGAGCCCGTCCAGCCAAGGCCCAGGCTTGCGCCTCGGGCCAGTGCTCACCGGGCTCCCGCGTGGCAGGCACGCAGAGCTGGCCGTGGCCTCTCCCCCACTGCTGAGCGGTGACATCCGCCTCAAGCAAAGGACGCTCCACAGCGCGTCCCCGGGCACCCCTGTCTACTCAAGGTGAACTGTCATGCCCTGTGCCTTGGTGAGCCTGAGGTGGGGGCGGTGGGGACAGCGGCCGGCCGGGGCCTCTGCAGACGAGGAGGCCAAGAGGCCTGCAGCCCCACGTGTCGCAGTCTCCTCTGCACAGAGCCCTTTGCACGAGCGGGACTGGGCACCGCCAGAGAGCAGTGAGGCCCCCACCTCCCTCCATTCCCCCAAGGAGCCCAAGCACGCCCAGACACGCCAGCACAAACTCGCACACAGACACACGGGCACACACACACACATACCCATAAGCGTGGGCACGCACACGTACGTACACACACACACACACACACACACACACACACACACTCACACCCCGAGAAGAGAAACGTGGAGGGCCTTTCCGGGCTCCTCAGACATCTGGGCACCAAAGGCAGGAAGCCGCTCACACCCTCCAGGCAGGTTGTGCCACGCTTAAGGCTTACACTCTCTCCGGCTCAGCCCACGCTTTTTCCCCCTCTGCCACAGGCACACAGACACCTTCCTCATCTGGGGTCCCTGGAGCTCTTGCCAAATCTCTGCGTTTGCTCTCTGCCACCTCAGCTCATCTGCTTAGCCCTCAGCTCGGGGGCAGGCCGATGGGACTAGGGGATTGTATCCCCTTCCCACCGAGCTCTCAGGGAGCCTTGCTCTTCCAGAGACTTCCCCTAACAGTATGGTGGCGGCCTCCGGAAGTGGTGGGAAGACTGGAACGAGGTGAGGCACGAGAGGCTGGGGACCTTAGGCAGGGCAAGCCAACTGCCATCTCCAGCCAGGAGGCCACCGGAAACACATGTCAGCCCTCCGTCCATCTCTGCCACCATCATCCGGAATGAAGCAAGCATGGGCCTCCTGGCCCAGCACCCGGAGACTTCATACCAAATGCAGCTAGATCCATAGGCACACTTCAGAAGAATCACAAGGAGAGAGAGACACACGCAGAGAGAGAAAGAGACAGAGAGAGAGAGAAAGAGACAGACAGACAGACAGACAGACAGACAGACAGAGAGACCCAGAGACAGAGAGACAGGGAAACAGAGAATGAAAGAGAGTGAGAGTGAGAACAAAAACTAGCCCGAGAGCTGGACAGAGATCCACACAGGAAGGCAGCAAGACCCAAACCCAGGGTGAGGGCCAGAGGGAGACAGATAGGGTGTGTGGAGCAGCGCAGCCTGGGCAATTGGAAGCAGTGGGAGACAGAGGCAGCAAGAGATGGCTCCTTGGTGTGTGGAAGGAGGGAGGCGGGAGGCAGGGGTGTGGAGTGGAGCAGGCAGGGTGAGGGGCGTGCCAGGTGGGTCCACCCCTGGGCTGTGTGGCGCAGGTGGGCGCGCGGTGTGCAGGGCCAGTTGGCGTGTCCGGAGAGCTGGAGGGTCTGAGGTGGCAGAAGGCTGCAGCGTAGAGCAAAGTGGCGGAGCCGGAGGGCATGTGGAGGGTGCAAGGGGAGGCGGCCTCCCCTCGGGCTAAAATGAAAAGAGCGGGTCTGGAGCTTGTGTGTGTGTGTGTGTGTGTGTGTGTGTGTGTGTGTGTGTGTGTGTTTGCGTGTGTGTGTTTGCGCTCTGGTGGTGGCTGGCCTGGCCCAGCGAGTGTGCCTCCGGATGGGGCAAAGGCGCAGATGCCTCAGCAGGGGAGGAGGCGACAGGCGGCTTCCCCAGGGGTCCGTGGGTGCAGCTCGCGCCAGGAAGCCGGGGTGGCGGGGTCCGGAGCGCTGGGTGAGAGTGGGCAGGCAGGGTGCCGCGCCGCGCCGCGCCGCGGGTGTGCGCGCAAAAGCGTCAGGCACGTCCTTCGAGCCGGAATCGAACCAGCGACCTAAGAATGTCCACAGATGGCTGTTGGGGCTACGGTCCTCCGCTCTACCAGCTGAGCTATCGAAGGGTGCACGTCTCGGGGGCCTGGGCGCGCGGTTTTCCGGAGCCCAGGGAGGCCGAGGCCCCGGAAGGCCAGAGGTCCGCGGGCCTGGGACTGGGAGTGGGAGTGGGCAGCCAGCCGGGAGACTGGAGCCCGGGTGTGGCTCTGCTTTGCGGGCGGAGCCCAGCCTGGGGGCGAAGCGGTTGCGGCAGCCGGGGGGGGGGGGGCACCGGGGCGGGCACCGGGGCGGGCGGGCAGTGCGTCTGTGATTGAGTGGGTGGCATCCGCGCCCACGGCCTCGGCCCTCTTGCCCGTCGTGGCCTCTCGCTGTGGCCCGGCGTGCGGGATGCCCGCGCCGCCCGGGTGGTCTGAAAGCTGCGGGGGAGCCCCGAGTGCACGGCCCGGGTCGGTGCGCCGGGGTGGGCCGGGGTGGGCCGGGGTGGGCTGGAGGAGGGCGGCGACAGGGGAGGGCAGCGGGAGATCCGGCCTGGGCGGCCAGCAGGCGACCTCCAAGGGCAGAGGCGCAGCAGCCAGGCCACGCCACGGGGTCCGGCTGAGGTCCCTGTCGGGGCGCCAGCCGGAAGCACCTGGATTCCCCCACCCTCCGCGCCACGGCTGCGCCCCCGGTGGCGGGAGACGGTGGCCCTGGGGCTTGGCCCGGACTCTCAGAGGCCCCCGCAGACAGGACGGCGACAGGGGTCCACAGGCAGGCCAGCCCAGGAGGGGTGGGGTGCGGGCATGGCTGCAGCCTCTGCCACGCCCGCCCCGGCGGGACTCCCCTGGCAGAGGGGCGGGAGGGCGCAACTCCATGGCTTCCCGAGGGGCCCAGGCCGCAAGAGAGCATGCCCACTGCGGGGTCCGGTTCGGATCCCCGCCCAGGCGCCCACCGAGGCCTTGCCACAGGTTTCTGTGTGCTGCGTGCCCAGCGCCCCCGAACGTTGGCTCTGCTGGCCGCCCAGACGGAGACCCACAGTCGGGGTCGGGGGTCGGGTGGGCAGCTGCCAGCGGCTCGCACCGAGGCCAGGCATCCTCCACTGGGGTGGCGGCCACCCTCAGGCACCGCTGGCCGCCTGCGTCCTCCACCCAGCTAGCTCATCCCCCAGTCCCCTTGCCCGCCCCAAAGGCACGGGAGCCCGTCCAGCCAAGGCCCAGGCTTGCGCCTCGGGCCAGTGCTCACCGGGCTCCCGCGTGGCAGGCACGCAGAGCTGGCCGTGGCCTCTCCCCCACTGCTGAGCGGTGACATCCGCCTCAAGCAAAGGACGCTCCACAGCGCGTCCCCGGGCACCCCTGTCTACTCAAGGTGAACTGTCATGCCCTGTGCCTTGGTGAGCCTGAGGTGGGGGCGGTGGGGACAGCGGCCGGCCGGGGCCTCTGCAGACGAGGAGGCCAAGAGGCCTGCAGCCCCACGTGTCGCAGTCTCCTCTGCACAGAGCCCTTTGCACGAGCGGGACTGGGCACCGCCAGAGAGCAGTGAGGCCCCCACCTCCCTCCATTCCCCCAAGGAGCCCAAGCACGCCCAGACACGCCAGCACAAACTCGCACACAGACACACGGGCACACACACACACATACCCATAAGCGTGGGCACGCACACGTACGTACACACACACACACACACACACACACACACACACACACACTCACACCCCGAGAAGAGAAACGTGGAGGGCCTTTCCGGGCTCCTCAGACATCTGGGCACCAAAGGCAGGAAGCCGCTCACACCCTCCAGGCAGGTTGTGCCACGCTTAAGGCTTACACTCTCTCCGGCTCAGCCCACGCTTTTTCCCCCTCTGCCACAGGCACACAGACACCTTCCTCATCTGGGGTCCCTGGAGCTCTTGCCAAATCTCTGCGTTTGCTCTCTGCCACCTCAGCTCATCTGCTTAGCCCTCAGCTCGGGGGCAGGCCGATGGGACTAGGGGATTGTATCCCCTTCCCACCGAGCTCTCAGGGAGCCTTGCTCTTCCAGAGACTTCCCCTAACAGTATGGTGGCGGCCTCCGGAAGTGGTGGGAAGACTGGAACGAGGTGAGGCACGAGAGGCTGGGGACCTTAGGCAGGGCAAGCCAACTGCCATCTCCAGCCAGGAGGCCACCGGAAACACATGTCAGCCCTCCGTCCATCTCTGCCACCATCATCCGGAATGAAGCAAGCATGGGCCTCCTGGCCCAGCACCCGGAGACTTCATACCAAATGCAGCTAGATCCATAGGCACACTTCAGAAGAATCACAAGGAGAGAGAGACACACGCAGAGAGAGAAAGAGACAGAGAGAGAGAGAAAGAGACAGACAGACAGACAGACAGACAGACAGACAGAGAGACCCAGAGACAGAGAGACAGGGAAACAGAGAATGAAAGAGAGTGAGAGTGAGAACAAAAACTAGCCCGAGAGCTGGACAGAGATCCACACAGGAAGGCAGCAAGACCCAAACCCAGGGTGAGGGCCAGAGGGAGACAGATAGGGTGTGTGGAGCAGCGCAGCCTGGGCAATTGGAAGCAGTGGGAGACAGAGGCAGCAAGAGATGGCTCCTTGGTGTGTGGAAGGAGGGAGGCGGGAGGCAGGGGTGTGGAGTGGAGCAGGCAGGGTGAGGGGCGTGCCAGGTGGGTCCACCCCTGGGCTGTGTGGCGCAGGTGGGCGCGCGGTGTGCAGGGCCAGTTGGCGTGTCCGGAGAGCTGGAGGGTCTGAGGTGGCAGAAGGCTGCAGCGTAGAGCAAAGTGGCGGAGCCGGAGGGCATGTGGAGGGTGCAAGGGGAGGCGGCCTCCCCTCGGGCTAAAATGAAAAGAGCGGGTCTGGAGCTTGTGTGTGTGTGTGTGTGTGTGTGTGTGTGTGTGTGTGTGTGTGTGTGTTTGCGTGTGTGTGTTTGCGCTCTGGTGGTGGCTGGCCTGGCCCAGCGAGTGTGCCTCCGGATGGGGCAAAGGCGCAGATGCCTCAGCAGGGGAGGAGGCGACAGGCGGCTTCCCCAGGGGTCCGTGGGTGCAGCTCGAGCCAGGAAGCCGGGGTGGCGGGGTCCGGAGCGCTGGGTGAGAGTGGGCAGGCAGGGTGCCGCGCCGCGCCGCGCCGCGGGTGTGCGCGCAAAAGCGTCAGGCACGTCCTTCGAGCCGGAATCGAACCAGCGACCTAAGAATGTCCACAGATGGCTGTTGGGGCTACCGTCCTCCGCTCTACCAGCTGAGCTATCGAAGGGTGCACGTCTCCGGGGCCTGGGCGCGCGGTTTTCCAGAGCCCAGGGAGGCCGAGGCCCCGGAAGGCCAAAGGTCCGCGGGCCTGGGACTGGGAGTGGGAGTGGGCAGCCAGCCGGGAGACTGGAGCCCGGGTGTGGCTCTGCTTTGCGGGCGGAGCCCAGCCCGGGGGCGAAGCGGTTGCGGCAGCCGGGGCGGGCACCGGGGCGGGCGGGCAGTGCGTCTGTGATTGAGTGGGTGGCATCCGCGCCCACGGCCTCGGCCCTCTTGCCTGTCGTGGCCTCTCGCTGTGGCCCGGCGTGCGGGATGCCCGCGCCGCCCGGGTGGTCTGAAAGCTGCGGGGGAGCCCCGAGTGCACGGCCCGGGTCGGTGCGCCGGGGTGGGCCGGGGTGGGCTGGAGGAGGGCGGCGACAGGGGAGGGCAGCGGGAGATCCGGCCTGGGCGGCCAGCAGGCGACCTCCAAGGGCAGAGGCGCAGCAGCCAGGCCACGCCACGGGGTCCGGCTGAGGTCCCTGTCGGGGCGCCAGCCGGAAGCACCTGGATTCCCCCACCCTCCGCGCCACGGCTGCGCCCCCGGTGGCGGGAGACGGTGGCCCTGGGGCTTGGCCCGGACTCTCAGAGGCCCCCGCAGACAGGACGGCGACAGGGGTCCACAGGCAGGCCAGCCCAGGAGGGGTGGGGTGCGGGCATGGCTGCAGCCTCTGCCACGCCCGCCCCGGCGGGACTCCCCTGGCAGAGGGGCGGGAGGGCGCAACTCCATGGCTTCCCGAGGGGCCCAGGCCGCAAGAGAGCATGCCCACTGCGGGGTCCGGTTCGGATCCCCGCCCAGGCGCCCACCGAGGCCTTGCCACAGGTTTCTGTGTGCTGCGTGCCCAGCGCCCCCGAACGTTGGCTCTGCTGGCCGCCCAGACGGAGACCCACAGTCGGGGTCGGGGGTCGGGTGGGCAGCTGCCAGCGGCTCGCACCGAGGCCAGGCATCCTCCACTGGGGTGGCGGCCACCCTCAGGCACCGCTGGCCGCCTGCGTCCTCCACCCAGCTAGCTCATCCCCCAGTCCCCTTGCCCGCCCCAAAGGCACGGGAGCCCGTCCAGCCAAGGCCCAGGCTTGCGCCTCGGGCCAGTGCTCACCGGGCTCCCGCGTGGCAGGCACGCAGAGCTGGCCGTGGCCTCTCCCCCACTGCTGAGCGGTGACATCCGCCTCAAGCAAAGGACGCTCCACAGCGCGTCCCCGGGCACCCCTGTCTACTCAAGGTGAACTGTCATGCCCTGTGCCTTGGTGAGCCTGAGGTGGGGGCGGTGGGGACAGCGGCCGGCCGGGGCCTCTGCAGACGAGGAGGCCAAGAGGCCTGCAGCCCCACGTGTCGCAGTCTCCTCTGCACAGAGCCCTTTGCACGAGCGGGACTGGGCACCGCCAGAGAGCAGTGAGGCCCCCACCTCCCTCCATTCCCCCAAGGAGCCCAAGCACGCCCAGACACGCCAGCACAAACTCGCACACAGACACACGGGCACACACACACACATACCCATAAGCGTGGGCACGCACACGTACGTACACACACACACACACACACACACACACACACACACACTCACACCCCGAGAAGAGAAACGTGGAGGGCCTTTCCGGGCTCCTCAGACATCTGGGCACCAAAGGCAGGAAGCCGCTCACACCCTCCAGGCAGGTTGTGCCACGCTTAAGGCTTACACTCTCTCCGGCTCAGCCCACGCTTTTTCCCCCTCTGCCACAGGCACACAGACACCTTCCTCATCTGGGGTCCCTGGAGCTCTTGCCAAATCTCTGCGTTTGCTCTCTGCCACCTCAGCTCATCTGCTTAGCCCTCAGCTCGGGGGCAGGCCGATGGGACTAGGGGATTGTATCCCCTTCCCACCGAGCTCTCAGGGAGCCTTGCTCTTCCAGAGACTTCCCCTAACAGTATGGTGGCGGCCTCCGGAAGTGGTGGGAAGACTGGAACGAGGTGAGGCACGAGAGGCTGGGGACCTTAGGCAGGGCAAGCCAACTGCCATCTCCAGCCAGGAGGCCACCGGAAACACATGTCAGCCCTCCGTCCATCTCTGCCACCATCATCCGGAATGAAGCAAGCATGGGCCTCCTGGCCCAGCACCCGGAGACTTCATACCAAATGCAGCTAGATCCATAGGCACACTTCAGAAGAATCACAAGGAGAGAGAGACACACGCAGAGAGAGAAAGAGACAGAGAGAGAGAGAAAGAGACAGACAGACAGACAGACAGACAGACAGACAGAGAGACCCAGAGACAGAGAGACAGGGAAACAGAGAATGAAAGAGAGTGAGAGTGAGAACAAAAACTAGCCCGAGAGCTGGACAGAGATCCACACAGGAAGGCAGCAAGACCCAAACCCAGGGTGAGGGCCAGAGGGAGACAGATAGGGTGTGTGGAGCAGCGCAGCCTGGGCAATTGGAAGCAGTGGGAGACAGAGGCAGCAAGAGATGGCTCCTTGGTGTGTGGAAGGAGGGAGGCGGGAGGCAGGGGTGTGGAGTGGAGCAGGCAGGGTGAGGGGCGTGCCAGGTGGGTCCACCCCTGGGCTGTGTGGCGCAGGTGGGCGCGCGGTGTGCAGGGCCAGTTGGCGTGTCCGGAGAGCTGGAGGGTCTGAGGTGGCAGAAGGCTGCAGCGTAGAGCAAAGTGGCGGAGCCGGAGGGCATGTGGAGGGTGCAAGGGGAGGCGGCCTCCCCTCGGGCTAAAATGAAAAGAGCGGGTCTGGAGCTTGTGTGTGTGTGTGTGTGTGTGTGTGTGTGTGTGTGTGTGTGTGTTTGCGTGTGTGTGTTTGCGCTCTGGTGGTGGCTGGCCTGGCCCAGCGAGTGTGCCTCCGGATGGGGCAAAGGCGCAGATGCCTCAGCAGGGGAGGAGGCGACAGGCGGCTTCCCCAGGGGTCCGTGGGTGCAGCTCGCGCCAGGAAGCCGGGGTGGCGGGGTCCGGAGCGCTGGGTGAGAGTGGGCAGGCAGGGTGCCGCGCCGCGCCGCGCCGCGGGTGTGCGCGCAAAAGCGTCAGGCACGTCCTTCGAGCCGGAATCGAACCAGCGACCTAAGAATGTCCACAGATGGCTGTTGGGGCTACGGTCCTCCGCTCTACCAGCTGAGCTATCGAAGGGTGCACGTCTCGGGGGCCTGGGCGCGCGGTTTTCCGGAGCCCAGGGAGGCCGAGGCCCCGGAAGGCCAGAGGTCCGCGGGCCTGGGACTGGGAGTGGGAGTGGGCAGCCAGCCGGGAGACTGGAGCCCGGGTGTGGCTCTGCTTTGCGGGCGGAGCCCAGCCTGGGGGCGAAGCGGTTGCGGCAGCCGGGGGGGGGGGGGCACCGGGGCGGGCACCGGGGCGGGCGGGCAGTGCGTCTGTGATTGAGTGGGTGGCATCCACGCCCACGGCCTCGGCCCTCTTGCCCGTCGTGGCCTCTCGCTGTGGCCCGGCGTGCGGGATGCCCGCGCCGCCCGGGTGGTCTGAAAGCTGCGGGGGAGCCCCGAGTGCACGGCCCGGGTCGGTGCGCCGGGGTGGGCCGGGGTGGGCCGGGGTGGGCTGGAGGAGGGCGGCGACAGGGGAGGGCAGCGGGAGATCCGGCCTGGGCGGCCAGCAGGCGACCTCCAAGGGCAGAGGCGCAGCAGCCAGGCCACGCCACGGGGTCCGGCTGAGGTCCCTGTCGGGGCGCCAGCCGGAAGCACCTGGATTCCCCCACCCTCCGCGCCACGGCTGCGCCCCCGGTGGCGGGAGACGGTGGCCCTGGGGCTTGGCCCGGACTCTCAGAGGCCCCCGCAGACAGGACGGCGACAGGGGTCCACAGGCAGGCCAGCCCAGGAGGGGTGGGGTGCGGGCATGGCTGCAGCCTCTGCCACGCCCGCCCCGGCGGGACTCCCCTGGCAGAGGGGCGGGAGGGCGCAACTCCATGGCTTCCCGAGGGGCCCAGGCCGCAAGAGAGCATGCCCACTGCGGGGTCCGGTTCGGATCCCCGCCCAGGCGCCCACCGAGGCCTTGCCACAGGTTTCTGTGTGCTGCGTGCCCAGCGCCCCCGAACGTTGGCTCTGCTGGCCGCCCAGACGGAGACCCACAGTCGGGGTCGGGGGTCGGGTGGGCAGCTGCCAGCGGCTCGCACCGAGGCCAGGCATCCTCCACTGGGGTGGCGGCCACCCTCAGGCACCGCTGGCCACCTGCGTCCTCCACCCAGCTAGCTCATCCCCCAGTCCCCTTGCCCGCCCCAAAGGCACGGGAGCCCGTCCAGCCAAGGCCCAGGCTTGCGCCTCGGGCCAGTGCTCACCGGGCTCCCGCGTGGCAGGCACGCAGAGCTGGCCGTGGCCTCTCCCCCACTGCTGAGCGGTGACATCCGCCTCAAGCAAAGGACGCTCCACAGCGCGTCCCCGGGCACCCCTGTCTACTCAAGGTGAACTGTCATGCCCTGTGCCTTGGTGAGCCTGAGGTGGGGGCGGTGGGGACAGCGGCCGGCCGGGGCCTCTGCAGACGAGGAGGCCAAGAGGCCTGCAGCCCCACGTGTCGCAGTCTCCTCTGCACAGAGCCCTTTGCACGAGCGGGACTGGGCACCGCCAGAGAGCAGTGAGGCCCCCACCTCCCTCCATTCCCCCAAGGAGCCCAAGCACGCCCAGACACGCCAGCACAAACTCGCACACAGACACACGGGCACACACACACACATACCCATAAGCGTGGGCACGCACACGTACGTACACACACACACACACACACACACACACACACACACACACTCACACCCCGAGAAGAGAAACGTGGAGGGCCTTTCCGGGCTCCTCAGACATCTGGGCACCAAAGGCAGGAAGCCGCTCACACCCTCCAGGCAGGTTGTGCCACGCTTAAGGCTTACACTCTCTCCGGCTCAGCCCACGCTTTTTCCCCCTCTGCCACAGGCACACAGACACCTTCCTCATCTGGGGTCCCTGGAGCTCTTGCCAAATCTCTGCGTTTGCTCTCTGCCACCTCAGCTCATCTGCTTAGCCCTCAGCTCGGGGGCAGGCCGATGGGACTAGGGGATTGTATCCCCTTCCCACCGAGCTCTCAGGGAGCCTTGCTCTTCCAGAGACTTCCCCTAACAGTATGGTGGCGGCCTCCGGAAGTGGTGGGAAGACTGGAACGAGGTGAGGCACGAGAGGCTGGGGACCTTAGGCAGGGCAAGCCAACTGCCATCTCCAGCCAGGAGGCCACCGGAAACACATGTCAGCCCTCCGTCCATCTCTGCCACCATCATCCGGAATGAAGCAAGCATGGGCCTCCTGGCCCAGCACCCGGAGACTTCATACCAAATGCAGCTAGATCCATAGGCACACTTCAGAAGAATCACAAGGAGAGAGAGACACACGCAGAGAGAGAAAGAGACAGAGAGAGAGAGAAAGAGACAGACAGACAGACAGACAGACAGACAGACAGACAGAGAGACCCAGAGACAGAGAGACAGGGAAACAGAGAATGAAAGAGAGTGAGAGTGAGAACAAAAACTAGCCCGAGAGCTGGACAGAGATCCACACAGGAAGGCAGCAAGACCCAAACCCAGGGTGAGGGCCAGAGGGAGACAGATAGGGTGTGTGGAGCAGCGCAGCCTGGGCAATTGGAAGCAGTGGGAGACAGAGGCAGCAAGAGATGGCTCCTTGGTGTGTGGAAGGAGGGAGGCGGGAGGCAGGGGTGTGGAGTGGAGCAGGCAGGGTGAGGGGCGTGCCAGGTGGGTCCACCCCTGGGCTGTGTGGCGCAGGTGGGCGCGCGGTGTGCAGGGCCAGTTGGCGTGTCCGGAGAGCTGGAGGGTCTGAGGTGGCAGAAGGCTGCAGCGTAGAGCAAAGTGGCGGAGCCGGAGGGCATGTGGAGGGTGCAAGGGGAGGCGGCCTCCCCTCGGGCTAAAATGAAAAGAGCGGGTCTGGAGCTTGTGTGTGTGTGTGTGTGTGTGTGTGTGTGTGTGTGTGTGTGTGTGTTTGCGTGTGTGTGTTTGCGCTCTGGTGGTGGCTGGCCTGGCCCAGCGAGTGTGCCTCCGGATGGGGCAAAGGCGCAGATGCCTCAGCAGGGGAGGAGGCGACAGGCGGCTTCCCCAGGGGTCCGTGGGTGCAGCTCGCGCCAGGAAGCCGGGGTGGCGGGGTCCGGAGCGCTGGGTGAGAGTGGGCAGGCAGGGTGCCGCGCCGCGCCGCGCCGCGGGTGTGCGCGCAAAAGCGTCAGGCACGTCCTTCGAGCCGGAATCGAACCAGCGACCTAAGAATGTCCACAGATGGCTGTTGGGGCTACTGTCCTCCGCTCTACCAGCTGAGCTATCGAAGGGTGCACGTCTCGGGGGCCTGGGCGCGCGGTTTTCCGGAGCCCAGGGAGGCCGAGGCCCCGGAAGGCCAGAGGTCCGCGGGCCTGGGACTGGGAGTGGGAGTGGGCAGCCAGCCGGGAGACTGGAGCCCGGGTGTGGCTCTGCTTTGCGGGCGGAGCCCAGCCTGGGGGCGAAGCGGTTGCGGCAGCCGGGGGGGGGGGGCACCGGGGCGGGCACCGGGGCGGGCGGGCAGTGCGTCTGTGATTGAGTGGGTGGCATCCGCGCCCACGGCCTCGGCCCTCTTGCCCGTCGTGGCCTCTCGCTGTGGCCCGGCGTGCGGGATGCCCGCGCCGCCCGGGTGGTCTGAAAGCTGCGGGGGAGCCCCGAGTGCACGGCCCGGGTCGGTGCGCCGGGGTGGGCCGGGGTGGGCCGGGGTGGGCTGGAGGAGGGCGGCGACAGGGGAGGGCAGCGGGAGATCCGGCCTGGGCGGCCAGCAGGCGACCTCCAAGGGCAGAGGCGCAGCAGCCAGGCCACGCCACGGGGTCCGGCTGAGGTCCCTGTCGGGGCGCCAGCCGGAAGCACCTGGATTCCCCCACCCTCCGCGCCACGGCTGCGCCCCCGGTGGCGGGAGACGGTGGCCCTGGGGCTTGGCCCGGACTCTCAGAGGCCCCCGCAGACAGGACGGCGACAGGGGTCCACAGGCAGGCCAGCCCAGGAGGGGTGGGGTGCGGGCATGGCTGCAGCCTCTGCCACGCCCGCCCCGGCGGGACTCCCCTGGCAGAGGGGCGGGAGGGCGCAACTCCATGGCTTCCCGAGGGGCCCAGGCCGCAAGAGAGCATGCCCACTGCGGGGTCCGGTTCGGATCCCCGCCCAGGCGCCCACCGAGGCCTTGCCACAGGTTTCTGTGTGCTGCGTGCCCAGCGCCCCCGAACGTTGGCTCTGCTGGCCGCCCAGACGGAGACCCACAGTCGGGGTCGGGGGTCGGGTGGGCAGCTGCCAGCGGCTCGCACCGAGGCCAGGCATCCTCCACTGGGGTGGCGGCCACCCTCAGGCACCGCTGGCCGCCTGCGTCCTCCACCCAGCTAGCTCATCCCCCAGTCCCCTTGCCCGCCCCAAAGGCACGGGAGCCCGTCCAGCCAAGGCCCAGGCTTGCGCCTCGGGCCAGTGCTCACCGGGCTCCCGCGTGGCAGGCACGCAGAGCTGGCCGTGGCCTCTCCCCCACTGCTGAGCGGTGACATCCGCCTCAAGCAAAGGACGCTCCACAGCGCGTCCCCGGGCACCCCTGTCTACTCAAGGTGAACTGTCATGCCCTGTGCCTTGGTGAGCCTGAGGTGGGGGCGGTGGGGACAGCGGCCGGCCGGGGCCTCTGCAGACGAGGAGGCCAAGAGGCCTGCAGCCCCACGTGTCGCAGTCTCCTCTGCACAGAGCCCTTTGCACGAGCGGGACTGGGCACCGCCAGAGAGCAGTGAGGCCCCCACCTCCCTCCATTCCCCCAAGGAGCCCAAGCACGCCCAGACACGCCAGCACAAACTCGCACACAGACACACGGGCACACACACACACATACCCATAAGCGTGGGCACGCACACGTACGTACACACACACACACACACACACACACACACACACACACACTCACACCCCGAGAAGAGAAACGTGGAGGGCCTTTCCGGGCTCCTCAGACATCTGGGCACCAAAGGCAGGAAGCCGCTCACACCCTCCAGGCAGGTTGTGCCACGCTTAAGGCTTACACTCTCTCCGGCTCAGCCCACGCTTTTTCCCCCTCTGCCACAGGCACACAGACACCTTCCTCATCTGGGGTCCCTGGAGCTCTTGCCAAATCTCTGCGTTTGCTCTCTGCCACCTCAGCTCATCTGCTTAGCCCTCAGCTCGGGGGCAGGCCGATGGGACTAGGGGATTGTATCCCCTTCCCACCGAGCTCTCAGGGAGCCTTGCTCTTCCAGAGACTTCCCCTAACAGTATGGTGGCGGCCTCCGGAAGTGGTGGGAAGACTGGAACGAGGTGAGGCACGAGAGGCTGGGGACCTTAGGCAGGGCAAGCCAACTGCCATCTCCAGCCAGGAGGCCACCGGAAACACATGTCAGCCCTCCGTCCATCTCTGCCACCATCATCCGGAATGAAGCAAGCATGGGCCTCCTGGCCCAGCACCCGGAGACTTCATACCAAATGCAGCTAGATCCATAGGCACACTTCAGAAGAATCACAAGGAGAGAGAGACACACGCAGAGAGAGAAAGAGACAGAGAGAGAGAGAAAGAGACAGACAGACAGACAGACAGACAGACAGAGAGACCCAGAGACAGAGAGACAGGGAAACAGAGAATGAAAGAGAGTGAGAGTGAGAACAAAAACTAGCCCGAGAGCTGGACAGAGATCCACACAGGAAGGCAGCAAGACCCAAACCCAGGGTGAGGGCCAGAGGGAGACAGATAGGGTGTGTGGAGCAGCGCAGCCTGGGCAATTGGAAGCAGTGGGAGACAGAGGCAGCAAGAGATGGCTCCTTGGTGTGTGGAAGGAGGGAGGCGGGAGGCAGGGGTGTGGAGTGGAGCAGGCAGGGTGAGGGGCGTGCCAGGTGGGTCCACCCCTGGGCTGTGTGGCGCAGGTGGGCGCGCGGTGTGCAGGGCCAGTTGGCGTGTCCGGAGAGCTGGAGGGTCTGAGGTGGCAGAAGGCTGCAGCGTAGAGCAAAGTGGCGGAGCCGGAGGGCATGTGGAGGGTGCAAGGGGAGGCGGCCTCCCCTCGGGCTAAAATGAAAAGAGCGGGTCTGGAGCTTGTGTGTGTGTGTGTGTGTGTGTGTGTGTGTGTGTGTGTGTGTTTGCGTGTGTGTGTTTGCGCTCTGGTGGTGGCTGGCCTGGCCCAGCGAGTGTGCCTCCGGATGGGGCAAAGGCGCAGATGCCTCAGCAGGGGAGGAGGCGACAGGCGGCTTCCCCAGGGGTCCGTGGGTGCAGCTCGCGCCAGGAAGCCGGGGTGGCGGGGTCCGGAGCGCTGGGTGAGAGTGGGCAGGCAGGGTGCCGCGCCGCGCCGCGCCGCGGGTGTGCGCGCAAAAGCGTCAGGCACGTCCTTCGAGCCGGAATCGAACCAGCGACCTAAGAATGTCCACAGATGGCTGTTGGGGCTACGGTCCTCCGCTCTACCAGCTGAGCTATCGAAGGGTGCACGTCTCGGGGGCCTGGGCGCGCGGTTTTCCGGAGCCCAGGGAGGCCGAGGCCCCGGAAGGCCAGAGGTCCGCGGGCCTGGGACTGGGAGTGGGAGTGGGCAGCCAGCCGGGAGACTGGAGCCCGGGTGTGGCTCTGCTTTGCGGGCGGAGCCCAGCCTGGGGGCGAAGCGGTTGCGGCAGCCGGGGGGGGGGGGGCACCGGGGCGGGCACCGGGGCGGGCGGGCAGTGCGTCTGTGATTGAGTGGGTGGCATCCGCGCCCACGGCCTCGGCCCTCTTGCCCGTCGTGGCCTCTCGCTGTGGCCCGGCGTGCGGGATGCCCGCGCCGCCCGGGTGGTCTGAAAGCTGCGGGGGAGCCCCGAGTGCACGGCCCGGGTCGGTGCGCCGGGGTGGGCCGGGGTGGGCCGGGGTGGGCTGGAGGAGGGCGGCGACAGGGGAGGGCAGCGGGAGATCCGGCCTGGGCGGCCAGCAGGCGACCTCCAAGGGCAGAGGCGCAGCAGCCAGGCCACGCCACGGGGTCCGGCTGAGGTCCCTGTCGGGGCGCCAGCCGGAAGCACCTGGATTCCCCCACCCTCCGCGCCACGGCTGCGCCCCCGGTGGCGGGAGACGGTGGCCCTGGGGCTTGGCCCGGACTCTCAGAGGCCCCCGCAGACAGGACGGCGACAGGGGTCCACAGGCAGGCCAGCCCAGGAGGGGTGGGGTGCGGGCATGGCTGCAGCCTCTGCCACGCCCGCCCCGGCGGGACTCCCCTGGCAGAGGGGCGGGAGGGCGCAACTCCATGGCTTCCCGAGGGGCCCAGGCCGCAAGAGAGCATGCCCACTGCGGGGTCCGGTTCGGATCCCCGCCCAGGCGCCCACCGAGGCCTTGCCACAGGTTTCTGTGTGCTGCGTGCCCAGCGCCCCCGAACGTTGGCTCTGCTGGCCGCCCAGACGGAGACCCACAGTCGGGGTCGGGGGTCGGGTGGGCAGCTGCCAGCGGCTCGCACCGAGGCCAGGCATCCTCCACTGGGGTGGCGGCCACCCTCAGGCACCGCTGGCCGCCTGCGTCCTCCACCCAGCTAGCTCATCCCCCAGTCCCCTTGCCCGCCCCAAAGGCACGGGAGCCCGTCCAGCCAAGGCCCAGGCTTGCGCCTCGGGCCAGTGCTCACCGGGCTCCCGCGTGGCAGGCACGCAGAGCTGGCCGTGGCCTCTCCCCCACTGCTGAGCGGTGACATCCGCCTCAAGCAAAGGACGCTCCACAGCGCGTCCCCGGGCACCCCTGTCTACTCAAGGTGAACTGTCATGCCCTGTGCCTTGGTGAGCCTGAGGTGGGGGCGGTGGGGACAGCGGCCGGCCGGGGCCTCTGCAGACGAGGAGGCCAAGAGGCCTGCAGCCCCACGTGTCGCAGTCTCCTCTGCACAGAGCCCTTTGCACGAGCGGGACTGGGCACCGCCAGAGAGCAGTGAGGCCCCCACCTCCCTCCATTCCCCCAAGGAGCCCAAGCACGCCCAGACACGCCAGCACAAACTCGCACACAGACACACGGGCACACACACACACATACCCATAAGCGTGGGCACGCACACGTACACACACACACACACACACACACACACACACACACACACTCACACCCCGAGAAGAGAAACGTGGAGGGCCTTTCCGGGCTCCTCAGACATCTGGGCACCAAAGGCAGGAAGCCGCTCACACCCTCCAGGCAGGTTGTGCCACGCTTAAGGCTTACACTCTCTCCGGCTCAGCCCACGCTTTTTCCCCCTCTGCCACAGGCACACAGACACCTTCCTCATCTGGGGTCCCTGGAGCTCTTGCCAAATCTCTGCGTTTGCTCTCTGCCACCTCAGCTCATCTGCTTAGCCCTCAGCTCGGGGGCAGGCCGATGGGACTAGGGGATTGTATCCCCTTCCCACCGAGCTCTCAGGGAGCCTTGCTCTTCCAGAGACTTCCCCTAACAGTATGGTGGCGGCCTCCGGAAGTGGTGGGAAGACTGGAACGAGGTGAGGCACGAGAGGCTGGGGACCTTAGGCAGGGCAAGCCAACTGCCATCTCCAGCCAGGAGGCCACCGGAAACACATGTCAGCCCTCCGTCCATCTCTGCCACCATCATCCGGAATGAAGCAAGCATGGGCCTCCTGGCCCAGCACCCGGAGACTTCATACCAAATGCAGCTAGATCCATAGGCACACTTCAGAAGAATCACAAGGAGAGAGAGACACACGCAGAGAGAGAAAGAGACAGAGAGAGAGAGAAAGAGACAGACAGACAGACAGACAGACAGACAGACAGAGAGACCCAGAGACAGAGAGACAGGGAAACAGAGAATGAAAGAGAGTGAGAGTGAGAACAAAAACTAGCCCGAGAGCTGGACAGAGATCCACACAGGAAGGCAGCAAGACCCAAACCCAGGGTGAGGGCCAGAGGGAGACAGATAGGGTGTGTGGAGCAGCGCAGCCTGGGCAATTGGAAGCAGTGGGAGACAGAGGCAGCAAGAGATGGCTCCTTGGTGTGTGGAAGGAGGGAGGCGGGAGGCAGGGGTGTGGAGTGGAGCAGGCAGGGTGAGGGGCGTGCCAGGTGGGTCCACCCCTGGGCTGTGTGGCGCAGGTGGGCGCGCGGTGTGCAGGGCCAGTTGGCGTGTGCGGAGAGCTGGAGGGTCTGAGGTGGCAGAAGGCTGCAGCGTAGAGCAAAGTGGCGGAGCCGGAGGGCATGTGGAGGGTGCAAGGGGAGGCGGCCTCCCCTCGGGCTAAAATGAAAAGAGCGGGTCTGGAGCTTGTGTGTGTGTGTGTGTGTGTGTGTGTGTGTGTGTGTGTGTGTGTGTGTGTGTTTGCGTGTGTGTGTTTGCGCTCTGGTGGTGGCTGGCCTGGCCCAGCGAGTGTGCCTCCGGATGGGGCAAAGGCGCAGATGCCTCAGCAGGGGAGGAGGCGACAGGCGGCTTCCCCAGGGGTCCGTGGGTGCAGCTCGCGCCAGGAAGCCGGGGTGGCGGGGTCCGGAGCGCTGGGTGAGAGTGGGCAGGCAGGGTGCCGCGCCGCGCCGCGCCGCGGGTGTGCGCGCAAAAGCGTCAGGCACGTCCTTCGAGCCGGAATCGAACCAGCGACCTAAGAATGTCCACAGATGGCTGTTGGGGCTACGGTCCTCCGCTCTACCAGCTGAGCTATCGAAGGGTGCACGTCTCGGGGGCCTGGGCGCGCGGTTTTCCGGAGCCCAGGGAGGCCGAGGCCCCGGAAGGCCAGAGGTCCGCGGGCCTGGGACTGGGAGTGGGAGTGGGCAGCCAGCCGGGAGACTGGAGCCCGGGTGTGGCTCTGCTTTGCGGGCGGAGCCCAGCCTGGGGGCGAAGCGGTTGCGGCAGCCGGGGGGGGGGGGGGCACCAGGGCGGGCACCGGGGCGGGCGGGCAGTGCGTCTGTGATTGAGTGGGTGGCATCCGCGCCCACGGCCTCGGCCCTCTTGCCCGTCGTGGCCTCTCGCTGTGGCCCGGCGTGCGGGATGCCCGCGCCGCCCGGGTGGTCTGAAAGCTGCGGGGGAGCCCCGAGTGCACGGCCCGGGTCGGTGCGCCGGGGTGGGCCGGGGTGGGCCGGGGTGGGCTGGAGGAGGGCGGCGACAGGGGAGGGCAGCGGGAGATCCGGCCTGGGCGGCCAGCAGGCGACCTCCAAGGGCAGAGGCGCAGCAGCCAGGCCACGCCACGGGGTCCGGCTGAGGTCCCTGTCGGGGCGCCAGCCGGAAGCACCTGGATTCCCCCACCCTCCGCGCCACGGCTGCGCCCCCGGTGGCGGGAGACGGTGGCCCTGGGGCTTGGCCCGGACTCTCAGAGGCCCCCGCAGACAGGACGGCGACAGGGGTCCACAGGCAGGCCAGCCCAGGAGGGGTGGGGTGCGGGCATGGCTGCAGCCTCTGCCACGCCCGCCCCGGCGGGACTCCCCTGGCAGAGGGGCGGGAGGGCGCAACTCCATGGCTTCCCGAGGGGCCCAGGCCGCAAGAGAGCATGCCCACTGCGGGGTCCGGTTCGGATCCCCGCCCAGGCGCCCACCGAGGCCTTGCCACAGGTTTCTGTGTGCTGCGTGCCCAGCGCCCCCGAACGTTGGCTCTGCTGGCCGCCCAGACGGAGACCCACAGTCGGGGTCGGGGGTCGGGTGGGCAGCTGCCAGCGGCTCGCACCGAGGCCAGGCATCCTCCACTGGGGTGGCGGCCACCCTCAGGCACCGCTGGCCGCCTGCGTCCTCCACCCAGCTAGCTCATCCCCCAGTCCCCTTGCCCGCCCCAAAGGCACGGGAGCCCGTCCAGCCAAGGCCCAGGCTTGCGCCTCGGGCCAGTGCTCACCGGGCTCCCGCGTGGCAGGCACGCAGAGCTGGCCGTGGCCTCTCCCCCACTGCTGAGCGGTGACATCCGCCTCAAGCAAAGGACGCTCCACAGCGCGTCCCCGGGCACCCCTGTCTACTCAAGGTGAACTGTCATGCCCTGTGCCTTGGTGAGCCTGAGGTGGGGGCGGTGGGGACAGCGGCCGGCCGGGGCCTCTGCAGACGAGGAGGCCAAGAGGCCTGCAGCCCCACGTGTCGCAGTCTCCTCTGCACAGAGCCCTTTGCACGAGCGGGACTGGGCACCGCCAGAGAGCAGTGAGGCCCCCACCTCCCTCCATTCCCCCAAGGAGCCCAAGCACGCCCAGACACGCCAGCACAAACTCGCACACAGACACACGGGCACACACACACACATACCCATAAGCGTGGGCACGCACACGTACGTACACACACACACACACACACACACACACACACACACACTCACACCCCGAGAAGAGAAACGTGGAGGGCCTTTCCGGGCTCCTCAGACATCTGGGCACCAAAGGCAGGAAGCCGCTCACACCCTCCAGGCAGGTTGTGCCACGCTTAAGGCTTACACTCTCTCCGGCTCAGCCCACGCTTTTTCCCCCTCTGCCACAGGCACACAGACACCTTCCTCATCTGGGGTCCCTGGAGCTCTTGCCAAATCTCTGCGTTTGCTCTCTGCCACCTCAGCTCATCTGCTTAGCCCTCAGCTCGGGGGCAGGCCGATGGGACTAGGGGATTGTATCCCCTTCCCACCGAGCTCTCAGGGAGCCTTGCTCTTCCAGAGACTTCCCCTAACAGTATGGTGGCGGCCTCCGGAAGTGGTGGGAAGACTGGAACGAGGTGAGGCACGAGAGGCTGGGGACCTTAGGCAGGGCAAGCCAACTGCCATCTCCAGCCAGGAGGCCACCGGAAACACATGTCAGCCCTCCGTCCATCTCTGCCACCATCATCCGGAATGAAGCAAGCATGGGCCTCCTGGCCCAGCACCCGGAGACTTCATACCAAATGCAGCTAGATCCATAGGCACACTTCAGAAGAATCACAAGGAGAGAGAGACACACGCAGAGAGAGAAAGAGACAGAGAGAGAGAGAAAGAGACAGACAGACAGACAGACAGACAGACAGACAGAGAGACCCAGAGACAGAGAGACAGGGAAACAGAGAATGAAAGAGAGTGAGAGTGAGAACAAAAACTAGCCCGAGAGCTGGACAGAGATCCACACAGGAAGGCAGCAAGACCCAAACCCAGGGTGAGGGCCAGAGGGAGACAGATAGGGTGTGTGGAGCAGCGCAGCCTGGGCAATTGGAAGCAGTGGGAGACAGAGGCAGCAAGAGATGGCTCCTTGGTGTGTGGAAGGAGGGAGGCGGGAGGCAGGGGTGTGGAGTGGAGCAGGCAGGGTGAGGGGCGTGCCAGGTGGGTCCACCCCTGGGCTGTGTGGCGCAGGTGGGCGCGCGGTGTGCAGGGCCAGTTGGCGTGTCCGGAGAGCTGGAGGGTCTGAGGTGGCAGAAGGCTGCAGCGTAGAGCAAAGTGGCGGAGCCGGAGGGCATGTGGAGGGTGCAAGGGGAGGCGGCCTCCCCTCGGGCTAAAATGAAAAGAGCGGGTCTGGAGCTTGTGTGTGTGTGTGTGTGTGTGTGTGTGTGTGTGTGTGTGTGTTTGCGTGTGTGTGTTTGCGCTCTGGTGGTGGCTGGCCTGGCCCAGCGAGTGTGCCTCCGGATGGGGCAAAGGCGCAGATGCCTCAGCAGGGGAGGAGGCGACAGGCGGCTTCCCCAGGGGTCCGTGGGTGCAGCTCGCGCCAGGAAGCCGGGGTGGCGGGGTCCGGAGCGCTGGGTGAGAGTGGGCAGGCAGGGTGCCGCGCCGCGCCGCGCCGCGGGTGTGCGCGCAAAAGCGTCAGGCACGTCCTTCGAGCCGGAATCGAACCAGCGACCTAAGAATGTCCACAGATGGCTGTTGGGGCTACGGTCCTCCGCTCTACCAGCTGAGCTATCGAAGGGTGCACGTCTCGGGGGCCTGGGCGCGCGGTTTTCCGGAGCCCAGGGAGGCCGAGGCCCCGGAAGGCCAGAGGTCCGCGGGCCTGGGACTGGGAGTGGGAGTGGGCAGCCAGCCGGGAGACTGGAGCCCGGGTGTGGCTCTGCTTTGCGGGCGGAGCCCAGCCTGGGGGCGAAGCGGTTGCGGCAGCCGGGGGGGGGGGGGCACCGGGGCGGGCACCGGGGCGGGCGGGCAGTGCGTCTGTGATTGAGTGGGTGGCATCCGCGCCCACGGCCTCGGCCCTCTTGCCCGTCGTGGCCTCTCGCTGTGGCCCGGCGTGCGGGATGCCCGCGCCGCCCGGGTGGTCTGAAAGCTGCGGGGGAGCCCCGAGTGCACGGCCCGGGTCGGTGCGCCGGGGTGGGCCGGGGTGGGCCGGGGTGGGCTGGAGGAGGGCGGCGACAGGGGAGGGCAGCGGGAGATCCGGCCTGGGCGGCCAGCAGGCGACCTCCAAGGGCAGAGGCGCAGCAGCCAGGCCACGCCACGGGGTCCGGCTGAGGTCCCTGTCGGGGCGCCAGCCGGAAGCACCTGGATTCCCCCACCCTCCGCGCCACGGCTGCGCCCCCGGTGGCGGGAGACGGTGGCCCTGGGGCTTGGCCCGGACTCTCAGAGGCCCCCGCAGACAGGACGGCGACAGGGGTCCACAGGCAGGCCAGCCCAGGAGGGGTGGGGTGCGGGCATGGCTGCAGCCTCTGCCACGCCCGCCCCGGCGGGACTCCCCTGGCAGAGGGGCGGGAGGGCGCAACTCCATGGCTTCCCGAGGGGCCCAGGCCGCAAGAGAGCATGCCCACTGCGGGGTCCGGTTCGGATCCCCGCCCAGGCGCCCACCGAGGCCTTGCCACAGGTTTCTGTGTGCTGCGTGCCCAGCGCCCCCGAACGTTGGCTCTGCTGGCCGCCCAGACGGAGACCCACAGTCGGGGTCGGGGGTCGGGTGGGCAGCTGCCAGCGGCTCGCACCGAGGCCAGGCATCCTCCACTGGGGTGGCGGCCACCCTCAGGCACCGCTGGCCGCCTGCGTCCTCCACCCAGCTAGCTCATCCCCCAGTCCCCTTGCCCGCCCCAAAGGCACGGGAGCCCGTCCAGCCAAGGCCCAGGCTTGCGCCTCGGGCCAGTGCTCACCGGGCTCCCGCGTGGCAGGCACGCAGAGCTGGCCGTGGCCTCTCCCCCACTGCTGAGCGGTGACATCCGCCTCAAGCAAAGGACGCTCCACAGCGCGTCCCCGGGCACCCCTGTCTACTCAAGGTGAACTGTCATGCCCTGTGCCTTGGTGAGCCTGAGGTGGGGGCGGTGGGGACAGCGGCCGGCCGGGGCCTCTGCAGACGAGGAGGCCAAGAGGCCTGCAGCCCCACGTGTCGCAGTCTCCTCTGCACAGAGCCCTTTGCACGAGCGGGACTGGGCACCGCCAGAGAGCAGTGAGGCCCCCACCTCCCTCCATTCCCCCAAGGAGCCCAAGCACGCCCAGACACGCCAGCACAAACTCGCACACAGACACACGGGCACACACACACACATACCCATAAGCGTGGGCACGCACACGTACGTACACACACACACACACACACACACACACACACACACACACACTCACACCCCGAGAAGAGAAACGTGGAGGGCCTTTCCGGGCTCCTCAGACATCTGGGCACCAAAGGCAGGAAGCCGCTCACACCCTCCAGGCAGGTTGTGCCACGCTTAAGGCTTACACTCTCTCCGGCTCAGCCCACGCTTTTTCCCCCTCTGCCACAGGCACACAGACACCTTCCTCATCTGGGGTCCCTGGAGCTCTTGCCAAATCTCTGCGTTTGCTCTCTGCCACCTCAGCTCATCTGCTTAGCCCTCAGCTCGGGGGCAGGCCGATGGGACTAGGGGATTGTATCCCCTTCCCACCGAGCTCTCAGGGAGCCTTGCTCTTCCAGAGACTTCCCCTAACAGTATGGTGGCGGCCTCCGGAAGTGGTGGGAAGACTGGAACGAGGTGAGGCACGAGAGGCTGGGGACCTTAGGCAGGGCAAGCCAACTGCCATCTCCAGCCAGGAGGCCACCGGAAACACATGTCAGCCCTCCGTCCATCTCTGCCACCATCATCCGGAATGAAGCAAGCATGGGCCTCCTGGCCCAGCACCCGGAGACTTCATACCAAATGCAGCTAGATCCATAGGCACACTTCAGAAGAATCACAAGGAGAGAGAGACACACGCAGAGAGAGAAAGAGACAGAGAGAGAGAGAAAGAGACAGACAGACAGACAGACAGACAGACAGACAGAGAGACCCAGAGACAGAGAGACAGGGAAACAGAGAATGAAAGAGAGTGAGAGTGAGAACAAAAACTAGCCCGAGAGCTGGACAGAGATCCACACAGGAAGGCAGCAAGACCCAAACCCAGGGTGAGGGCCAGAGGGAGACAGATAGGGTGTGTGGAGCAGCGCAGCCTGGGCAATTGGAAGCAGTGGGAGACAGAGGCAGCAAGAGATGGCTCCTTGGTGTGTGGAAGGAGGGAGGCGGGAGGCAGGGGTGTGGAGTGGAGCAGGCAGGGTGAGGGGCGTGCCAGGTGGGTCCACCCCTGGGCTGTGTGGCGCAGGTGGGCGCGCGGTGTGCAGGGCCAGTTGGCGTGTGCGGAGAGCTGGAGGGTCTGAGGTGGCAGAAGGCTGCAGCGTAGAGCAAAGTGGCGGAGCCGGAGGGCATGTGGAGGGTGCAAGGGGAGGCGGCCTCCCCTCGGGCTAAAATGAAAAGAGCGGGTCTGGAGCTTGTGTGTGTGTGTGTGTGTGTGTGTGTGTGTTTGCGTGTGTGTGTTTGCGCTCTGGTGGTGGCTGGCCTGGCCCAGCGAGTGTGCCTCCGGATGGGGCAAAGGCGCAGATGCCTCAGCAGGGGAGGAGGCGACAGGCGGCTTCCCCAGGGGTCCGTGGGTGCAGCTCGAGCCAGGAAGCCGGGGTGGCGGGGTCCGGAGCGCTGGGTGAGAGTGGGCAGGCAGGGTGCCGCGCCGCGCCGCGCCGCGGGTGTGCGCGCAAAAGCGTCAGGCACGTCCTTCGAGCCGGAATCGAACCAGCGACCTAAGAATGTCCACAGATGGCTGTTGGGGCTACCGTCCTCCGCTCTACCAGCTGAGCTATCGAAGGGTGCACGTCTCCGGGGCCTGGGCGCGCGGTTTTCCAGAGCCCAGGGAGGCCGAGGCCCCGGAAGGCCAAAGGTCCGCGGGCCTGGGACTGGGAGTGGGAGTGGGCAGCCAGCCGGGAGACTGGAGCCCGGGTGTGGCTCTGCTTTGCGGGCGGAGCCCAGCCCGGGGGCGAAGCGGTTGCGGCAGCCGGGGCGGGCACCGGGGCGGGCGGGCAGTGCGTCTGTGATTGAGTGGGTGGCATCCGCGCCCACGGCCTCGGCCCTCTTGCCTGTCGTGGCCTCTCGCTGTGGCCCGGCGTGCGGGATGCCCGCGCCGCCCGGGTGGTCTGAAAGCTGCGGGGGAGCCCCGAGTGCACGGCCCGGGTCGGTGCGCCGGGGTGGGCCGGGGTGGGCCGGGGTGGGCTGGAGGAGGGCGGCGACAGGGGAGGGCAGCGGGAGATCCGGCCTGGGCGGCCAGCAGGCGACCTCCAAGGGCAGAGGCGCAGCAGCCAGGCCACGCCACGGGGTCCGGCTGAGGTCCCTGTCGGGGCGCCAGCCGGAAGCACCTGGATTCCCCCACCCTCCGCGCCACGGCTGCGCCCCCGGTGGCGGGAGACGGTGGCCCTGGGGCTTGGCCCGGACTCTCAGAGGCCCCCGCAGACAGGACGGCGACAGGGGTCCACAGGCAGGCCAGCCCAGGAGGGGTGGGGTGCGGGCATGGCTGCAGCCTCTGCCACGCCCGCCCCGGCGGGACTCCCCTGGCAGAGGGGCGGGAGGGCGCAACTCCATGGCTTCCCGAAGGGCCCAGGCCGCAAGAGAGCATGCCCACTGCGGGGTCCGGTTCGGATCCCCGCCCAGGCGCCCACCGAGGCCTTGCCACAGGTTTCTGTGTGCTGCGTGCCCAGCGCCCCCGAACGTTGGCTCTGCTGGCCGCCCAGACGGAGACCCACAGTCGGGGTCGGGGGTCGGGTGGGCAGCTGCCAGCGGCTCGCACCGAGGCCAGGCATCCTCCACTGGGGTGGCGGCCACCCTCAGGCACCGCTGGCCGCCTGCGTCCTCCACCCAGCTAGCTCATCCCCCAGTCCCCTTGCCCGCCCCAAAGGCACGGGAGCCCGTCCAGCCAAGGCCCAGGCTTGCGCCTCGGGCCAGTGCTCACCGGGCTCCCGCGTGGCAGGCACGCAGAGCTGGCCGTGGCCTCTCCCCCACTGCTGAGCGGTGACATCCGCCTCAAGCAAAGGACGCTCCACAGCGCGTCCCCGGGCACCCCTGTCTACTCAAGGTGAACTGTCATGCCCTGTGCCTTGGTGAGCCTGAGGTGGGGGCGGTGGGGACAGCGGCCGGCCGGGGCCTCTGCAGACGAGGAGGCCAAGAGGCCTGCAGCCCCACGTGTCGCAGTCTCCTCTGCACAGAGCCCTTTGCACGAGCGGGACTGGGCACCGCCAGAGAGCAGTGAGGCCCCCACCTCCCTCCATTCCCCCAAGGAGCCCAAGCACGCCCAGACACGCCAGCACAAACTCGCACACAGACACACGGGCACACACACACACATACCCATAAGCGTGGGCACGCACACGTACGTACACACACACACACACACACACACACACACACACACACTCACACCCCGAGAAGAGAAACGTGGAGGGCCTTTCCGGGCTCCTCAGACATCTGGGCACCAAAGGCAGGAAGCCGCTCACACCCTCCAGGCAGGTTGTGCCACGCTTAAGGCTTACACTCTCTCCGGCTCAGCCCACGCTTTTTCCCCCTCTGCCACAGGCACACAGACACCTTCCTCATCTGGGGTCCCTGGAGCTCTTGCCAAATCTCTGCGTTTGCTCTCTGCCACCTCAGCTCATCTGCTTAGCCCTCAGCTCGGGGGCAGGCCGATGGGACTAGGGGATTGTATCCCCTTCCCACCGAGCTCTCAGGGAGCCTTGCTCTTCCAGAGACTTCCCCTAACAGTATGGTGGCGGCCTCCGGAAGTGTGGGAAGACTGGAACGAGGTGAGGCACGAGAGGCTGGGGACCTTAGGCAGGGCAAGCCAACTGCCATCTCCAGCCAGGAGGCCACCGGAAACACATGTCAGCCCTCCGTCCATCTCTGCCACCATCATCCGGAATGAAGCAAGCATGGGCCTCCTGGCCCAGCACCCGGAGACTTCATACCAAATGCAGCTAGATCCATAGGCACACTTCAGAAGAATCACAAGGAGAGAGAGACACACGCAGAGAGAGAAAGAGACAGAGAGAGAGAGAAAGAGACAGACAGACAGACAGACAGACAGACAGACAGAGAGACCCAGAGACAGAGAGACAGGGAAACAGAGAATGAAAGAGAGTGAGAGTGAGAACAAAAACTAGCCCGAGAGCTGGACAGAGATCCACACAGGAAGGCAGCAAGACCCAAACCCAGGGTGAGGGCCAGAGGGAGACAGATAGGGTGTGTGGAGCAGCGCAGCCTGGGCAATTGGAAGCAGTGGGAGACAGAGGCAGCAAGAGATGGCTCCTTGGTGTGTGGAAGGAGGGAGGCGGGAGGCAGGGGTGTGGAGTGGAGCAGGCAGGGTGAGGGGCGTGCCAGGTGGGTCCACCCCTGGGCTGTGTGGCGCAGGTGGGCGCGCGGTGTGCAGGGCCAGTTGGCGTGTCCGGAGAGCTGGAGGGTCTGAGGTGGCAGAAGGCTGCAGCGTAGAGCAAAGTGGCGGAGCCGGAGGGCATGTGGAGGGTGCAAGGGGAGGCGGCCTCCCCTCGGGCTAAAATGAAAAGAGCGGGTCTGGAGCTTGTGTGTGTGTGTGTGTGTGTGTGTGTGTGTGTGTGTGTGTGTGTGTTTGCGTGTGTGTGTTTGCGCTCTGGTGGTGGCTGGCCTGGCCCAGCGAGTGTGCCTCCGGATGGGGCAAAGGCGCAGATGCCTCAGCAGGGGAGGAGGCGACAGGCGGCTTCCCCAGGGGTCCGTGGGTGCAGCTCGAGCCAGGAAGCCGGGGTGGCGGGGTCCGGAGCGCTGGGTGAGAGTGGGCAGGCAGGGTGCCGCGCCGCGCCGCGCCGCGGGTGTGCGCGCAAAAGCGTCAGGCACGTCCTTCGAGCCGGAATCGAACCAGCGACCTAAGAATGTCCACAGATGGCTGTTGGGGCTACCGTCCTCCGCTCTACCAGCTGAGCTATCGAAGGGTGCACGTCTCCGGGGCCTGGGCGCGCGGTTTTCCAGAGCCCAGGGAGGCCGAGGCCCCGGAAGGCCAAAGGTCCGCGGGCCTGGGACTGGGAGTGGGAGTGGGCAGCCAGCCGGGAGACTGGAGCCCGGGTGTGGCTCTGCTTTGCGGGCGGAGCCCAGCCCGGGGGCGAAGCGGTTGCGGCAGCCGGGGCGGGCACCGGGGCGGGCGGGCAGTGCGTCTGTGATTGAGTGGGTGGCATCCGCGCCCACGGCCTCGGCCCTCTTGCCTGTCGTGGCCTCTCGCTGTGGCCCGGCGTGCGGGATGCCCGCGCCGCCCGGGTGGTCTGAAAGCTGCGGGGGAGCCCCGAGTGCACGGCCCGGGTCGGTGCGCCGGGGTGGGCCGGGGTGGGCCGGGGTGGGCTGGAGGAGGGCGGCGACAGGGGAGGGCAGCGGGAGATCCGGCCTGGGCGGCCAGCAGGCGACCTCCAAGGGCAGAGGCGCAGCAGCCAGGCCACGCCACGGGGTCCGGCTGAGGTCCCTGTCGGGGCGCCAGCCGGAAGCACCTGGATTCCCCCACCCTCCGCGCCACGGCTGCGCCCCCGGTGGCGGGAGACGGTGGCCCTGGGGCTTGGCCCGGACTCTCAGAGGCCCCCGCAGACAGGACGGCGACAGGGGTCCACAGGCAGGCCAGCCCAGGAGGGGTGGGGTGCGGGCATGGCTGCAGCCTCTGCCACGCCCGCCCCGGCGGGACTCCCCTGGCAGAGGGGCGGGAGGGCGCAACTCCATGGCTTCCCGAGGGGCCCAGGCCGCAAGAGAGCATGCCCACTGCGGGGTCCGGTTCGGATCCCCGCCCAGGCGCCCACCGAGGCCTTGCCACAGGTTTCTGTGTGCTGCGTGCCCAGCGCCCCCGAACGTTGGCTCTGCTGGCCGCCCAGACGGAGACCCACAGTCGGGGTCGGGGGTCGGGTGGGCAGCTGCCAGCGGCTCGCACCGAGGCCAGGCATCCTCCACTGGGGTGGCGGCCACCCTCAGGCACCGCTGGCCGCCTGCGTCCTCCACCCAGCTAGCTCATCCCCCAGTCCCCTTGCCCGCCCCAAAGGCACGGGAGCCCGTCCAGCCAAGGCCCAGGCTTGCGCCTCGGGCCAGTGCTCACCGGGCTCCCGCGTGGCAGGCACGCAGAGCTGGCCGTGGCCTCTCCCCCACTGCTGAGCGGTGACATCCGCCTCAAGCAAAGGACGCTCCACAGCGCGTCCCCGGGCACCCCTGTCTACTCAAGGTGAACTGTCATGCCCTGTGCCTTGGTGAGCCTGAGGTGGGGGCGGTGGGGACAGCGGCCGGCCGGGGCCTCTGCAGACGAGGAGGCCAAGAGGCCTGCAGCCCCACGTGTCGCAGTCTCCTCTGCACAGAGCCCTTTGCACGAGCGGGACTGGGCACCGCCAGAGAGCAGTGAGGCCCCCACCTCCCTCCATTCCCCCAAGGAGCCCAAGCACGCCCAGACACGCCAGCACAAACTCGCACACAGACACACGGGCACACACACACACATACCCATAAGCGTGGGCACGCACACGTACGTACACACACACACACACACACACACACACACACACACTCACACCCCGAGAAGAGAAACGTGGAGGGCCTTTCCGGGCTCCTCAGACATCTGGGCACCAAAGGCAGGAAGCCGCTCACACCCTCCAGGCAGGTTGTGCCACGCTTAAGGCTTACACTCTCTCCGGCTCAGCCCACGCTTTTTCCCCCTCTGCCACAGGCACACAGACACCTTCCTCATCTGGGGTCCCTGGAGCTCTTGCCAAATCTCTGCGTTTGCTCTCTGCCACCTCAGCTCATCTGCTTAGCCCTCAGCTCGGGGGCAGGCCGATGGGACTAGGGGATTGTATCCCCTTCCCACCGAGCTCTCAGGGAGCCTTGCTCTTCCAGAGACTTCCCCTAACAGTATGGTGGCGGCCTCCGGAAGTGGTGGGAAGACTGGAACGAGGTGAGGCACGAGAGGCTGGGGACCTTAGGCAGGGCAAGCCAACTGCCATCTCCAGCCAGGAGGCCACCGGAAACACATGTCAGCCCTCCGTCCATCTCTGCCACCATCATCCGGAATGAAGCAAGCATGGGCCTCCTGGCCCAGCACCCGGAGACTTCATACCAAATGCAGCTAGATCCATAGGCACACTTCAGAAGAATCACAAGGAGAGAGAGACACACGCAGAGAGAGAAAGAGACAGAGAGAGAGAGAAAGAGACAGACAGACAGACAGACAGACAGACAGACAGAGAGACCCAGAGACAGAGAGACAGGGAAACAGAGAATGAAAGAGAGTGAGAGTGAGAACAAAAACTAGCCCGAGAGCTGGACAGAGATCCACACAGGAAGGCAGCAAGACCCAAACCCAGGGTGAGGGCCAGAGGGAGACAGATAGGGTGTGTGGAGCAGCGCAGCCTGGGCAATTGGAAGCAGTGGGAGACAGAGGCAGCAAGAGATGGCTCCTTGGTGTGTGGAAGGAGGGAGGCGGGAGGCAGGGGTGTGGAGTGGAGCAGGCAGGGTGAGGGGCGTGCCAGGTGGGTCCACCCCTGGGCTGTGTGGCGCAGGTGGGCGCGCGGTGTGCAGGGCCAGTTGGCGTGTGCGGAGAGCTGGAGGGTCTGAGGTGGCAGAAGGCTGCAGCGTAGAGCAAAGTGGCGGAGCCGGAGGGCATGTGGAGGGTGCAAGGGGAGGCGGCCTCCCCTCGGGCTAAAATGAAAAGAGCGGGTCTGGAGCTTGTGTGTGTGTGTGTGTGTGTGTGTGTGTGTTTGCGTGTGTGTGTTTGCGCTCTGGTGGTGGCTGGCCTGGCCCAGCGAGTGTGCCTCCGGATGGGGCAAAGGCGCAGATGCCTCAGCAGGGGAGGAGGCGACAGGCGGCTTCCCCAGGGGTCCGTGGGTGCAGCTCGAGCCAGGAAGCCGGGGTGGCGGGGTCCGGAGCGCTGGGTGAGAGTGGGCAGGCAGGGTGCCGCGCCGCGCCGCGCCGCGGGTGTGCGCGCAAAAGCGTCAGGCACGTCCTTCGAGCCGGAATCGAACCAGCGACCTAAGAATGTCCACAGATGGCTGTTGGGGCTACGGTCCTCCGCTCTACCAGCTGAGCTATCGAAGGGTGCACGTCTCCGGGGCCTGGGCGCGCGGTTTTCCAGAGCCCAGGGAGGCCGAGGCCCCGGAAGGCCAAAGGTCCGCGGGCCTGGGACTGGGAGTGGGAGTGGGCAGCCAGCCGGGAGACTGGAGCCCGGGTGTGGCTCTGCTTTGCGGGCGGAGCCCAGCCCGGGGGCGAAGCGGTTGCGGCAGCCGGGGCGGGCACCGGGGCGGGCGGGCAGTGCGTCTGTGATTGAGTGGGTGGCATCCGCGCCCACGGCCTCGGCCCTCTTGCCCGTCGTGGCCTCTCGCTGTGGCCCGGCGTGCGGGATGCCCGCGCCGCCCGGGTGGTCTGAAAGCTGCGGGGGAGCCCCGAGTGCACGGCCCGGGTCGGTGCGCCGGGGTGGGCCGGGGTGGGCTGGAGGAGGGCGGCGACAGGGGAGGGCAGCGGGAGATCCGGCCTGGGCGGCCAGCAGGCGACCTCCAAGGGCAGAGGCGCAGCAGCCAGGCCACGCCACGGGGTCCGGCTGAGGTCCCTGTCGGGGCGCCAGCCGGAAGCACCTGGATTCCCCCACCCTCCGCGCCACGGCTGCGCCCCCGGTGGCGGGAGACGGTGGCCCTGGGGCTTGGCCCGGACTCTCAGAGGCCCCCGCAGACAGGACGGCGACAGGGGTCCACAGGCAGGCCAGCCCAGGAGGGGTGGGGTGCGGGCATGGCTGCAGCCTCTGCCACGCCCGCCCCGGCGGGACTCCCCTGGCAGAGGGGCGGGAGGGCGCAACTCCATGGCTTCCCGAGGGGCCCAGGCCGCAAGAGAGCATGCCCACTGCGGGGTCCGGTTCGGATCCCCGCCCAGGCGCCCACCGAGGCCTTGCCACAGGTTTCTGTGTGCTGCGTGCCCAGCGCCCCCGAACGTTGGCTCTGCTGGCCGCCCAGACGGAGACCCACAGTCGGGGTCGGGGGTCGGGTGGGCAGCTGCCAGCGGCTCGCACCGAGGCCAGGCATCCTCCACTGGGGTGGCGGCCACCCTCAGGCACCGCTGGCCGCCTGCGTCCTCCACCCAGCTAGCTCATCCCCCAGTCCCCTTGCCCGCCCCAAAGGCACGGGAGCCCGTCCAGCCAAGGCCCAGGCTTGCGCCTCGGGCCAGTGCTCACCGGGCTCCCGCGTGGCAGGCACGCAGAGCTGGCCGTGGCCTCTCCCCCACTGCTGAGCGGTGACATCCGCCTCAAGCAAAGGACGCTCCACAGCGCGTCCCCGGGCACCCCTGTCTACTCAAGGTGAACTGTCATGCCCTGTGCCTTGGTGAGCCTGAGGTGGGGGCGGTGGGGACAGCGGCCGGCCGGGGCCTCTGCAGACGAGGAGGCCAAGAGGCCTGCAGCCCCACGTGTCGCAGTCTCCTCTGCACAGAGCCCTTTGCACGAGCGGGACTGGGCACCGCCAGAGAGCAGTGAGGCCCCCACCTCCCTCCATTCCCCCAAGGAGCCCAAGCACGCCCAGACACGCCAGCACAAACTCGCACACAGACACACGGGCACACACACACACATACCCATAAGCGTGGGCACGCACACGTACGTACACACACACACACACACACACACACACACACACTCACACCCCGAGAAGAGAAACGTGGAGGGCCTTTCCGGGCTCCTCAGACATCTGGGCACCAAAGGCAGGAAGCCGCTCACACCCTCCAGGCAGGTTGTGCCACGCTTAAGGCTTACACTCTCTCCGGCTCAGCCCACGCTTTTTCCCCCTCTGCCACAGGCACACAGACACCTTCCTCATCTGGGGTCCCTGGAGCTCTTGCCAAATCTCTGCGTTTGCTCTCTGCCACCTCAGCTCATCTGCTTAGCCCTCAGCTCGGGGGCAGGCCGATGGGACTAGGGGATTGTATCCCCTTCCCACCGAGCTCTCAGGGAGCCTTGCTCTTCCAGAGACTTCCCCTAACAGTATGGTGGCGGCCTCCGGAAGTGGTGGGAAGACTGGAACGAGGTGAGGCACGAGAGGCTGGGGACCTTAGGCAGGGCAAGCCAACTGCCATCTCCAGCCAGGAGGCCACCGGAAACACATGTCAGCCCTCCGTCCATCTCTGCCACCATCATCCGGAATGAAGCAAGCATGGGCCTCCTGGCCCAGCACCCGGAGACTTCATACCAAATGCAGCTAGATCCATAGGCACACTTCAGAAGAATCACAAGGAGAGAGAGACACACGCAGAGAGAGAAAGAGACAGAGAGAGAGAGAAAGAGACAGACAGACAGACAGACAGACAGACAGACAGAGAGACCCAGAGACAGAGAGACAGGGAAACAGAGAATGAAAGAGAGTGAGAGTGAGAACAAAAACTAGCCCGAGAGCTGGACAGAGATCCACACAGGAAGGCAGCAAGACCCAAACCCAGGGTGAGGGCCAGAGGGAGACAGATAGGGTGTGTGGAGCAGCGCAGCCTGGGCAATTGGAAGCAGTGGGAGACAGAGGCAGCAAGAGATGGCTCCTTGGTGTGTGGAAGGAGGGAGGCGGGAGGCAGGGGTGTGGAGTGGAGCAGGCAGGGTGAGGGGCGTGCCAGGTGGGTCCACCCCTGGGCTGTGTGGCGCAGGTGGGCGCGCGGTGTGCAGGGCCAGTTGGCGTGTGCGGAGAGCTGGAGGGTCTGAGGTGGCAGAAGGCTGCAGCGTAGAGCAAAGTGGCGGAGCCGGAGGGCATGTGGAGGGTGCAAGGGGAGGCGGCCTCCCCTCGGGCTAAAATGAAAAGAGCGGGTCTGGAGCTTGTGTGTGTGTGTGTGTGTGTGTGTGTGTGTTTGCGTGTGTGTGTTTGCGCTCTGGTGGTGGCTGGCCTGGCCCAGCGAGTGTGCCTCCGGATGGGGCAAAGGCGCAGATGCCTCAGCAGGGGAGGAGGCGACAGGCGGCTTCCCCAGGGGTCCGTGGGTGCAGCTCGAGCCAGGAAGCCGGGGTGGCGGGGTCCGGAGCGCTGGGTGAGAGTGGGCAGGCAGGGTGCCGCGCCGCGCCGCGCCGCGGGTGTGCGCGCAAAAGCGTCAGGCACGTCCTTCGAGCCGGAATCGAACCAGCGACCTAAGAATGTCCACAGATGGCTGTTGGGGCTACGGTCCTCCGCTCTACCAGCTGAGCTATCGAAGGGTGCACGTCTCCGGGGCCTGGGCGCGCGGTTTTCCAGAGCCCAGGGAGGCCGAGGCCCCGGAAGGCCAAAGGTCCGCGGGCCTGGGACTGGGAGTGGGAGTGGGCAGCCAGCCGGGAGACTGGAGCCCGGGTGTGGCTCTGCTTTGCGGGCGGAGCCCAGCCCGGGGGCGAAGCGGTTGCGGCAGCCGGGGCGGGCACCGGGGCGGGCGGGCAGTGCGTCTGTGATTGAGTGGGTGGCATCCGCGCCCACGGCCTCGGCCCTCTTGCCCGTCGTGGCCTCTCGCTGTGGCCCGGCGTGCGGGATGCCCGCGCCGCCCGGGTGGTCTGAAAGCTGCGGGGGAGCCCCGAGTGCACGGCCCGGGTCGGTGCGCCGGGGTGGGCCGGGGTGGGCTGGAGGAGGGCGGCGACAGGGGAGGGCAGCGGGAGATCCGGCCTGGGCGGCCAGCAGGCGACCTCCAAGGGCAGAGGCGCAGCAGCCAGGCCACGCCACGGGGTCCGGCTGAGGTCCCTGTCGGGGCGCCAGCCGGAAGCACCTGGATTCCCCCACCCTCCGCGCCACGGCTGCGCCCCCGGTGGCGGGAGACGGTGGCCCTGGGGCTTGGCCCGGACTCTCAGAGGCCCCCGCAGACAGGACGGCGACAGGGGTCCACAGGCAGGCCAGCCCAGGAGGGGTGGGGTGCGGGCATGGCTGCAGCCTCTGCCACGCCCGCCCCGGCGGGACTCCCCTGGCAGAGGGGCGGGAGGGCGCAACTCCATGGCTTCCCGAGGGGCCCAGGCCGCAAGAGAGCATGCCCACTGCGGGGTCCGGTTCGGATCCCCGCCCAGGCGCCCACCGAGGCCTTGCCACAGGTTTCTGTGTGCTGCGTGCCCAGCGCCCCCGAACGTTGGCTCTGCTGGCCGCCCAGACGGAGACCCACAGTCGGGGTCGGGGGTCGGGTGGGCAGCTGCCAGCGGCTCGCACCGAGGCCAGGCATCCTCCACTGGGGTGGCGGCCACCCTCAGGCACCGCTGGCCGCCTGCGTCCTCCACCCAGCTAGCTCATCCCCCAGTCCCCTTGCCCGCCCCAAAGGCACGGGAGCCCGTCCAGCCAAGGCCCAGGCTTGCGCCTCGGGCCAGTGCTCACCGGGCTCCCGCGTGGCAGGCACGCAGAGCTGGCCGTGGCCTCTCCCCCACTGCTGAGCGGTGACATCCGCCTCAAGCAAAGGACGCTCCACAGCGCGTCCCCGGGCACCCCTGTCTACTCAAGGTGAACTGTCATGCCCTGTGCCTTGGTGAGCCTGAGGTGGGGGCGGTGGGGACAGCGGCCGGCCGGGGCCTCTGCAGACGAGGAGGCCAAGAGGCCTGCAGCCCCACGTGTCGCAGTCTCCTCTGCACAGAGCCCTTTGCACGAGCGGGACTGGGCACCGCCAGAGAGCAGTGAGGCCCCCACCTCCCTCCATTCCCCCAAGGAGCCCAAGCACGCCCAGACACGCCAGCACAAACTCGCACACAGACACACGGGCACACACACACACATACCCATAAGCGTGGGCACGCACACGTACGTACACACACACACACACACACACACACACACACACTCACACCCCGAGAAGAGAAACGTGGAGGGCCTTTCCGGGCTCCTCAGACATCTGGGCACCAAAGGCAGGAAGCCGCTCACACCCTCCAGGCAGGTTGTGCCACGCTTAAGGCTTACACTCTCTCCGGCTCAGCCCACGCTTTTTCCCCCTCTGCCACAGGCACACAGACACCTTCCTCATCTGGGGTCCCTGGAGCTCTTGCCAAATCTCTGCGTTTGCTCTCTGCCACCTCAGCTCATCTGCTTAGCCCTCAGCTCGGGGGCAGGCCGATGGGACTAGGGGATTGTATCCCCTTCCCACCGAGCTCTCAGGGAGCCTTGCTCTTCCAGAGACTTCCCCTAACAGTATGGTGGCGGCCTCCGGAAGTGGTGGGAAGACTGGAACGAGGTGAGGCACGAGAGGCTGGGGACCTTAGGCAGGGCAAGCCAACTGCCATCTCCAGCCAGGAGGCCACCGGAAACACATGTCAGCCCTCCGTCCATCTCTGCCACCATCATCCGGAATGAAGCAAGCATGGGCCTCCTGGCCCAGCACCCGGAGACTTCATACCAAATGCAGCTAGATCCATAGGCACACTTCAGAAGAATCACAAGGAGAGAGAGACACACGCAGAGAGAGAAAGAGACAGAGAGAGAGAGAAAGAGACAGACAGACAGACAGACAGACAGACAGACAGAGAGACCCAGAGACAGAGAGACAGGGAAACAGAGAATGAAAGAGAGTGAGAGTGAGAACAAAAACTAGCCCGAGAGCTGGACAGAGATCCACACAGGAAGGCAGCAAGACCCAAACCCAGGGTGAGGGCCAGAGGGAGACAGATAGGGTGTGTGGAGCAGCGCAGCCTGGGCAATTGGAAGCAGTGGGAGACAGAGGCAGCAAGAGATGGCTCCTTGGTGTGTGGAAGGAGGGAGGCGGGAGGCAGGGGTGTGGAGTGGAGCAGGCAGGGTGAGGGGCGTGCCAGGTGGGTCCACCCCTGGGCTGTGTGGCGCAGGTGGGCGCGCGGTGTGCAGGGCCAGTTGGCGTGTGCGGAGAGCTGGAGGGTCTGAGGTGGCAGAAGGCTGCAGCGTAGAGCAAAGTGGCGGAGCCGGAGGGCATGTGGAGGGTGCAAGGGGAGGCGGCCTCCCCTCGGGCTAAAATGAAAAGAGCGGGTCTGGAGCTTGTGTGTGTGTGTGTGTGTGTGTGTGTGTGTTTGCGTGTGTGTGTTTGCGCTCTGGTGGTGGCTGGCCTGGCCCAGCGAGTGTGCCTCCGGATGGGGCAAAGGCGCAGATGCCTCAGCAGGGGAGGAGGCGACAGGCGGCTTCCCCAGGGGTCCGTGGGTGCAGCTCGAGCCAGGAAGCCGGGGTGGCGGGGTCCGGAGCGCTGGGTGAGAGTGGGCAGGCAGGGTGCCGCGCCGCGCCGCGCCGCGGGTGTGCGCGCAAAAGCGTCAGGCACGTCCTTCGAGCCGGAATCGAACCAGCGACCTAAGAATGTCCACAGATGGCTGTTGGGGCTACGGTCCTCCGCTCTACCAGCTGAGCTATCGAAGGGTGCACGTCTCCGGGGCCTGGGCGCGCGGTTTTCCAGAGCCCAGGGAGGCCGAGGCCCCGGAAGGCCAAAGGTCCGCGGGCCTGGGACTGGGAGTGGGAGTGGGCAGCCAGCCGGGAGACTGGAGCCCGGGTGTGGCTCTGCTTTGCGGGCGGAGCCCAGCCCGGGGGCGAAGCGGTTGCGGCAGCCGGGGCGGGCACCGGGGCGGGCGGGCAGTGCGTCTGTGATTGAGTGGGTGGCATCCGCGCCCACGGCCTCGGCCCTCTTGCCCGTCGTGGCCTCTCGCTGTGGCCCGGCGTGCGGGATGCCCGCGCCGCCCGGGTGGTCTGAAAGCTGCGGGGGAGCCCCGAGTGCACGGCCCGGGTCGGTGCGCCGGGGTGGGCCGGGGTGGGCTGGAGGAGGGCGGCGACAGGGGAGGGCAGCGGGAGATCCGGCCTGGGCGGCCAGCAGGCGACCTCCAAGGGCAGAGGCGCAGCAGCCAGGCCACGCCACGGGGTCCGGCTGAGGTCCCTGTCGGGGCGCCAGCCGGAAGCACCTGGATTCCCCCACCCTCCGCGCCACGGCTGCGCCCCCGGTGGCGGGAGACGGTGGCCCTGGGGCTTGGCCCGGACTCTCAGAGGCCCCCGCAGACAGGACGGCGACAGGGGTCCACAGGCAGGCCAGCCCAGGAGGGGTGGGGTGCGGGCATGGCTGCAGCCTCTGCCACGCCCGCCCCGGCGGGACTCCCCTGGCAGAGGGGCGGGAGGGCGCAACTCCATGGCTTCCCGAGGGGCCCAGGCCGCAAGAGAGCATGCCCACTGCGGGGTCCGGTTCGGATCCCCGCCCAGGCGCCCACCGAGGCCTTGCCACAGGTTTCTGTGTGCTGCGTGCCCAGCGCCCCCGAACGTTGGCTCTGCTGGCCGCCCAGACGGAGACCCACAGTCGGGGTCGGGGGTCGGGTGGGCAGCTGCCAGCGGCTCGCACCGAGGCCAGGCATCCTCCACTGGGGTGGCGGCCACCCTCAGGCACCGCTGGCCGCCTGCGTCCTCCACCCAGCTAGCTCATCCCCCAGTCCCCTTGCCCGCCCCAAAGGCACGGGAGCCCGTCCAGCCAAGGCCCAGGCTTGCGCCTCGGGCCAGTGCTCACCGGGCTCCCGCGTGGCAGGCACGCAGAGCTGGCCGTGGCCTCTCCCCCACTGCTGAGCGGTGACATCCGCCTCAAGCAAAGGACGCTCCACAGCGCGTCCCCGGGCACCCCTGTCTACTCAAGGTGAACTGTCATGCCCTGTGCCTTGGTGAGCCTGAGGTGGGGGCGGTGGGGACAGCGGCCGGCCGGGGCCTCTGCAGACGAGGAGGCCAAGAGGCCTGCAGCCCCACGTGTCGCAGTCTCCTCTGCACAGAGCCCTTTGCACGAGCGGGACTGGGCACCGCCAGAGAGCAGTGAGGCCCCCACCTCCCTCCATTCCCCCAAGGAGCCCAAGCACGCCCAGACACGCCAGCACAAACTCGCACACAGACACACGGGCACACACACACACATACCCATAAGCGTGGGCACGCACACGTACACACACACACACACACACACACACACACACACACACACACTCACACCCCGAGAAGAGAAACGTGGAGGGCCTTTCCGGGCTCCTCAGACATCTGGGCACCAAAGGCAGGAAGCCGCTCACACCCTCCAGGCAGGTTGTGCCACGCTTAAGGCTTACACTCTCTCCGGCTCAGCCCACGCTTTTTCCCCCTCTGCCACAGGCACACAGACACCTTCCTCATCTGGGGTCCCTGGAGCTCTTGCCAAATCTCTGCGTTTGCTCTCTGCCACCTCAGCTCATCTGCTTAGCCCTCAGCTCGGGGGCAGGCCGATGGGACTAGGGGATTGTATCCCCTTCCCACCGAGCTCTCAGGGAGCCTTGCTCTTCCAGAGACTTCCCCTAACAGTATGGTGGCGGCCTCCGGAAGTGGTGGGAAGACTGGAACGAGGTGAGGCACGAGAGGCTGCGGACCTTAGGCAGGGCAAGCCAACTGCCATCTCCAGCCAGGAGGCCACCGGAAACACATGTCAGCCCTCCGTCCATCTCTGCCACCATCATCCGGAATGAAGCAAGCATGGGCCTCCTGGCCCAGCACCCGGAGACTTCATACCAAATGCAGCTAGATCCATAGGCACACTTCAGAAGAATCACAAGGAGAGAGAGACACACGCAGAGAGAGAAAGAGACAGAGAGAGAGAGAAAGAGACAGACAGACAGACAGACAGACAGACAGACAGAGAGACCCAGAGACAGAGAGACAGGGAAACAGAGAATGAAAGAGAGTGAGAGTGAGAACAAAAACTAGCCCGAGAGCTGGACAGAGATCCACACAGGAAGGCAGCAAGACCCAAACCCAGGGTGAGGGCCAGAGGGAGACAGATAGGGTGTGTGGAGCAGCGCAGCCTGGGCAATTGGAAGCAGTGGGAGACAGAGGCAGCAAGAGATGGCTCCTTGGTGTGTGGAAGGAGGGAGGCGGGAGGCAGGGGTGTGGAGTGGAGCAGGCAGGGTGAGGGGCGTGCCAGGTGGGTCCACCCCTGGGCTGTGTGGCGCAGGTGGGCGCGCGGTGTGCAGGGCCAGTTGGCGTGTGCGGAGAGCTGGAGGGTCTGAGGTGGCAGAAGGCTGCAGCGTAGAGCAAAGTGGCGGAGCCGGAGGGCATGTGGAGGGTGCAAGGGGAGGCGGCCTCCCCTCGGGCTAAAATGAAAAGAGCGGGTCTGGAGCTTGTGTGTGTGTGTGTGTGTGTGTGTGTGTGTTTGCGTGTGTGTGTTTGCGCTCTGGTGGTGGCTGGCCTGGCCCAGCGAGTGTGCCTCCGGATGGGGCAAAGGCGCAGATGCCTCAGCAGGGGAGGAGGCGACAGGCGGCTTCCCCAGGGGTCCGTGGGTGCAGCTCGAGCCAGGAAGCCGGGGTGGCGGGGTCCGGAGCGCTGGGTGAGAGTGGGCAGGCAGGGTGCCGCGCCGCGCCGCGCCGCGGGTGTGCGCGCAAAAGCGTCAGGCACGTCCTTCGAGCCGGAATCGAACCAGCGACCTAAGAATGTCCACAGATGGCTGTTGGGGCTACGGTCCTCCGCTCTACCAGCTGAGCTATCGAAGGGTGCACGTCTCCGGGGCCTGGGCGCGCGGTTTTCCAGAGCCCAGGGAGGCCGAGGCCCCGGAAGGCCAAAGGTCCGCGGGCCTGGGACTGGGAGTGGGAGTGGGCAGCCAGCCGGGAGACTGGAGCCCGGGTGTGGCTCTGCTTTGCGGGCGGAGCCCAGCCCGGGGGCGAAGCGGTTGCGGCAGCCGGGGCGGGCACCGGGGCGGGCGGGCAGTGCGTCTGTGATTGAGTGGGTGGCATCCGCGCCCACGGCCTCGGCCCTCTTGCCCGTCGTGGCCTCTCGCTGTGGCCCGGCGTGCGGGATGCCCGCGCCGCCCGGGTGGTCTGAAAGCTGCGGGGGAGCCCCGAGTGCACGGCCCGGGTCGGTGCGCCGGGGTGGGCCGGGGTGGGCTGGAGGAGGGCGGCGACAGGGGAGGGCAGCGGGAGATCCGGCCTGGGCGGCCAGCAGGCGACCTCCAAGGGCAGAGGCGCAGCAGCCAGGCCACGCCACGGGGTCCGGCTGAGGTCCCTGTCGGGGCGCCAGCCGGAAGCACCTGGATTCCCCCACCCTCCGCGCCACGGCTGCGCCCCCGGTGGCGGGAGACGGTGGCCCTGGGGCTTGGCCCGGACTCTCAGAGGCCCCCGCAGACAGGACGGCGACAGGGGTCCACAGGCAGGCCAGCCCAGGAGGGGTGGGGTGCGGGCATGGCTGCAGCCTCTGCCACGCCCGCCCCGGCGGGACTCCCCTGGCAGAGGGGCGGGAGGGCGCAACTCCATGGCTTCCCGAGGGGCCCAGGCCGCAAGAGAGCATGCCCACTGCGGGGTCCGGTTCGGATCCCCGCCCAGGCGCCCACCGAGGCCTTGCCACAGGTTTCTGTGTGCTGCGTGCCCAGCGCCCCCGAACGTTGGCTCTGCTGGCCGCCCAGACGGAGACCCACAGTCGGGGTCGGGGGTCGGGTGGGCAGCTGCCAGCGGCTCGCACCGAGGCCAGGCATCCTCCACTGGGGTGGCGGCCACCCTCAGGCACCGCTGGCCGCCTGCGTCCTCCACCCAGCTAGCTCATCCCCCAGTCCCCTTGCCCGCCCCAAAGGCACGGGAGCCCGTCCAGCCAAGGCCCAGGCTTGCGCCTCGGGCCAGTGCTCACCGGGCTCCCGCGTGGCAGGCACGCAGAGCTGGCCGTGGCCTCTCCCCCACTGCTGAGCGGTGACATCCGCCTCAAGCAAAGGACGCTCCACAGCGCGTCCCCGGGCACCCCTGTCTACTCAAGGTGAACTGTCATGCCCTGTGCCTTGGTGAGCCTGAGGTGGGGGCGGTGGGGACAGCGGCCGGCCGGGGCCTCTGCAGACGAGGAGGCCAAGAGGCCTGCAGCCCCACGTGTCGCAGTCTCCTCTGCACAGAGCCCTTTGCACGAGCGGGACTGGGCACCGCCAGAGAGCAGTGAGGCCCCCACCTCCCTCCATTCCCCCAAGGAGCCCAAGCACGCCCAGACACGCCAGCACAAACTCGCACACAGACACACGGGCACACACACACACATACCCATAAGCGTGGGCACGCACACGTACACACACACACACACACACACACACACACACACACACACACTCACACCCCGAGAAGAGAAACGTGGAGGGCCTTTCCGGGCTCCTCAGACATCTGGGCACCAAAGGCAGGAAGCCGCTCACACCCTCCAGGCAGGTTGTGCCACGCTTAAGGCTTACACTCTCTCCGGCTCAGCCCACGCTTTTTCCCCCTCTGCCACAGGCACACAGACACCTTCCTCATCTGGGGTCCCTGGAGCTCTTGCCAAATCTCTGCGTTTGCTCTCTGCCACCTCAGCTCATCTGCTTAGCCCTCAGCTCGGGGGCAGGCCGATGGGACTAGGGGATTGTATCCCCTTCCCACCGAGCTCTCAGGGAGCCTTGCTCTTCCAGAGACTTCCCCTAACAGTATGGTGGCGGCCTCCGGAAGTGGTGGGAAGACTGGAACGAGGTGAGGCACGAGAGGCTGGGGACCTTAGGCAGGGCAAGCCAACTGCCATCTCCAGCCAGGAGGCCACCGGAAACACATGTCAGCCCTCCGTCCATCTCTGCCACCATCATCCGGAATGAAGCAAGCATGGGCCTCCTGGCCCAGCACCCGGAGACTTCATACCAAATGCAGCTAGATCCATAGGCACACTTCAGAAGAATCACAAGGAGAGAGAGACACACGCAGAGAGAGAAAGAGACAGAGAGAGAGAGAAAGAGACAGACAGACAGACAGACAGACAGACAGACAGAGAGACCCAGAGACAGAGAGACAGGGAAACAGAGAATGAAAGAGAGTGAGAGTGAGAACAAAAACTAGCCCGAGAGCTGGACAGAGATCCACACAGGAAGGCAGCAAGACCCAAACCCAGGGTGAGGGCCAGAGGGAGACAGATAGGGTGTGTGGAGCAGCGCAGCCTGGGCAATTGGAAGCAGTGGGAGACAGAGGCAGCAAGAGATGGCTCCTTGGTGTGTGGAAGGAGGGAGGCGGGAGGCAGGGGTGTGGAGTGGAGCAGGCAGGGTGAGGGGCGTGCCAGGTGGGTCCACCCCTGGGCTGTGTGGCGCAGGTGGGCGCGCGGTGTGCAGGGCCAGTTGGCGTGTGCGGAGAGCTGGAGGGTCTGAGGTGGCAGAAGGCTGCAGCGTAGAGCAAAGTGGCGGAGCCGGAGGGCATGTGGAGGGTGCAAGGGGAGGCGGCCTCCCCTCGGGCTAAAATGAAAAGAGCGGGTCTGGAGCTTGTGTGTGTGTGTGTGTGTGTGTGTGTGTGTGTGTGTGTGTGTGTGTTTGCGTGTGTGTGTTTGCGCTCTGGTGGTGGCTGGCCTGGCCCAGCGAGTGTGCCTCCGGATGGGGCAAAGGCGCAGATGCCTCAGTGTGCGCGCAAAAGCGTCAGGCACGTCCTTCGAGCCGGAATCGAACCAGCGACCTAAGAATGTCCACAGATGGCTGTTGGGGCTACGGTCCCCCGCTCTACCAGCTGAGCTATCGAAGGGTGCACGTCTCGGGGGCCTGGGCGCGCGGTTTTCCGGAGCCCAGGGAGGCCGAGGCCCCGGAAGGCCAGAGGTCCGCGGGCCTGGGACTGGGAGTGGGAGTGGGCAGCCAGCCGGGAGACTGGAGCCCGGGTGTGGCTCTGCTTTGCGGGCGGAGCCCAGCCTGGGGGCGAAGCGGTTGCGGCAGCCAGGGGGGGGGGGCACCGGGGCGGGCACCGGGGCGGGCGGGCAGTGCGTCTGTGATTGAGTGGGTGCCATCCGCGCCCACGGCCTCGGCCCTCTTGCCCGTCGTGGCCTCTCGCTGTGGCCCGGCGTGCGGGATGCCCGCGCCGCCCGGGTGGTCTGAAAGCTGCGGGGGAGCCCCGAGTGCACGGCCCGGGTCGGTGCGCCGGGGTGGGCCGGGGTGGGCCGGGGTGGGCTGGAGGAGGGCGGCGACAGGGGAGGGCAGCGGGAGATCCGGCCTGGGCGGCCAGCAGGCGACCTCCAAGGGCAGAGGCGCAGCAGCCAGGCCACGCCACGGGGTCCGGCTGAGGTCCCTGTCGGGGCGCCAGCCGGAAGCACCTGGATTCCCCCACCCTCCGCGCCACGGCTGCGCCCCCGGTGGCGGGAGACGGTGGCCCTGGGGCTTGGCCCGGACTCTCAGAGGCCCCCGCAGACAGGACGGCGACAGGGGTCCACAGGCAGGCCAGCCCAGGAGGGGTGGGGTGCGGGCATGGCTGCAGCCTCTGCCACGCCCGCCCCGGCGGGACTCCCCTGGCAGAGGGGCGGGAGGGCGCAACTCCATGGCTTCCCGAGGGGCCCAGGCCGCAAGAGAGCATGCCCACTGCGGGGTCCGGTTCGGATCCCCGCCCAGGCGCCCACCGAGGCCTTGCCACAGGTTTCTGTGTGCTGCGTGCCCAGCGCCCCCGAACGTTGGCTCTGCTGGCCGCCCAGACGGAGACCCACAGTCGGGGTCGGGGGTCGGGTGGGCAGCTGCCAGCGGCTCGCACCGAGGCCAGGCATCCTCCACTGGGGTGGCGGCCACCCTCAGGCACCGCTGGCCGCCTGCGTCCTCCACCCAGCTAGCTCATCCCCCAGTCCCCTTGCCCGCCCCAAAGGCACGGGAGCCCGTCCAGCCAAGGCCCAGGCTTGCGCCTCGGGCCAGTGCTCACCGGGCTCCCGCGTGGCAGGCACGCAGAGCTGGCCGTGGCCTCTCCCCCACTGCTGAGCGGTGACATCCGCCTCAAGCAAAGGACGCTCCACAGCGCGTCCCCGGGCACCCCTGTCTACTCAAGGTGAACTGTCATGCCCTGTGCCTTGGTGAGCCTGAGGTGGGGGCGGTGGGGACAGCGGCCGGCCGGGGCCTCTGCAGACGAGGAGGCCAAGAGGCCTGCAGCCCCACGTGTCGCAGTCTCCTCTGCACAGAGCCCTTTGCACGAGCGGGACTGGGCACCGCCAGAGAGCAGTGAGGCCCCCACCTCCCTCCATTCCCCCAAGGAGCCCAAGCACGCCCAGACACGCCAGCACAAACTCGCACACAGACACACGGGCACACACACACACATACCCATAAGCGTGGGCACGCACACGTACGTACACACACACTCACACCCCGAGAAGAGAAACGTGGAGGGCCTTTCCGGGCTCCTCAGACATCTGGGCACCAAAGGCAGGAAGCCGCTCACACCCTCCAGGCAGGTTGTGCCACGCTTAAGGCTTACACTCTCTCCGGCTCAGCCCACGCTTTTTCCCCCTCTGCCACAGGCACACAGACACCTTCCTCATCTGGGGTCCCTGGAGCTCTTGCCAAATCTCTGCATTTGCTCTCTGCCCCCTCAGCGCATCTGCTTAGCCCTCAGCTCGGGGGCAGGCCGATGGGACTAGGGGATTGTATCCCCTTCCCACCGAGCTCTCAGGGAGCCTTGCTCTTCCAGAGACTTCCCCTAACAGTATGGTGGTGGCCTCCGGAAGTGGTGGGAAGACTGGAACGAGGTGAGGCACGAGAGGCTGGGGACCTTAGGCAGGGCAGGCCAACTGCCATCTCCAGCCAGGAGGCCACCGGAAACACATGTCAGCCCTCCGTCCATCTCTGCCACCATCATCCGGAATGAAGCAAGCATGGGCCTCCTGGCCCAGCACCCGGAGACTTCATACCAAATGCAGCTAGATCCATAGGCACACTTCAGAAGAATCACAAGGAGAGAGAGACACACGCAGAGAGAGAAAGAGACAGAGAGAGAGAGAAAGAGACAGACAGACAGACAGACAGACAGACAGACAGAGAGACCCAGAGACAGAGAGACAGGGAAACAGAGAATGAAAGAGAGTGAGAGTGAGAACGAAAACTAGCCCGAGAGCTGGACAGAGATCCACACAGGAAGGCAGCAAGACCCAAACCCAGGGTGAGGGCCAGAGGGAGACAGATAGGGTGTGTGGAGCAGCGCAGCCTGGGCAATTGGAAGCAGTGGGAGACAGAGGCAGCAAGAGATGGCTCCTTGGTGTGTGGAAGGAGGGAGGCGGGAGGCAGGGGTGTGGAGTGGAGCAGGCAGGGTGAGGGGCGTGCCAGGTGGGTCCACCCCTGGGCTGTGTGGCGCAGGTGGGCGCGCGGTGTGCAGGGCCAGTTGGCGTGTCCGGAGAGCTGGAGGGTCTGAGGTGGCAGAAGGCTGCAGCGTAGAGCAAAGTGGCGGAGCCGGAGGGCATGTGGAGGGTGCAAGGGGAGGCGGCCTCCCCTCGGGCTAAAATGAAAAGAGCGGGTCTGGAGCTTGTGTGTGTGTGTGTGTGTGTGTGTGTGTGTGTGTGTGTTTGCGCTCTGGTGGTGGCTGGCCTGTCCCAGCGAGTGTGCCTCCGGATGGGGCAAAGGCGCAGATGCCTCAGCAGGGGAGGAGGCGACAGGCGGCTTCCCCAGGGGTCCGTGGGTGCAGCTCGCGCCAGGAAGCCGGGGTGGCGGTGTCCGGAGCGCTGGGTGAGAGTGGGCAGGCAGGGCGCCGCGCCGCGCCGCGCCGCGGGTGTGCGCGCAAAAGCGTCAGGCACGTCCTTCGAGCCGGAATCGAACCAGCGACCTAAGGATGTCCACAGATGGCTGTTGGGGCTACAGTCCTCCGCTCTACCAGCTGAGCTATCGAAGGGTGCACGTCTCCGGGGCCTGGGCGCGCGGTTTTCCGGAGCCCAGGGAGGCCGAGGCCCCGGAAGGCCAGAGGTCCGCGGGCCTGGGACTGGGAGTGGGAGTGGGCAGCCAGCCGGGAGACTGGAGCCCGGGTGTGGCTCTGCTTTGCGGGCGGAGCCCAGCCTGGGGGCGAAGCGGTTGCGGCAGCCGGGGGGGGGGGGCACCGGGGCGGGCACCGGGGCGGGCGGGCAGTGCGTCTGTGATTGAGTGGGTGCCATCCGCGCCCACGGCCTCGGCCCTCTTGCCCGTCGTGGCCTCTCGCTGTGGCCCGGCGTGCGGGATGCCCGCGCCGCCCGGGTGGTCTGAAAGCTGCGGGGGAGCCCCGAGTGCACGGCCCGGGTCGGTGCGCCGGGGTGGGCCGGGGTGGGCCGGGGTGGGCTGGAGGAGGGCGGCGACAGGGGAGGGCAGCGGGAGATCCGGCCTGGGCGGCCAGCAGGCGACCTCCAAGGGCAGAGGCGCAGCAGCCAGGCCACGCCACGGGGTCCGGCTGAGGTCCCTGTCGGGGCGCCAGCCGGAAGCACCTGGATTCCCCCACCCTCCGCGCCACGGCTGCGCCCCCGGTGGCGGGAGACGGTGGCCCTGGGGCTTGGCCCGGACTCTCAGAGGCCCCCGCAGACAGGACGGCGACAGGGGTCCACAGGCAGGCCAGCCCAGGAGGGGTGGGGTGCGGGCATGGCTGCAGCCTCTGCCACGCCCGCCCCGGCGGGACTCCCCTGGCAGAGGGGCGGGAGGGCGCAACTCCATGGCTTCCCGAGGGGCCCAGGCCGTAAGAGAACATGCCCACTGCGGGGTCCGGTTCGGATCCCCGCCCAGGCGCCCACCGAGGCCTTGCCACAGGTTTCTGTGTGCTGCGTGCCCAGCGCCCCCGAACGTTGGCTCTGCTGGCCGCCCAGACGGAGACCCACAGTCGGGGTCGGGGGTCGGGTGGGCAGCTGCCAGCGGCTCGCACCGAGGCCAGGCATCCTCCACTGGGGTGGCGGCCACCCTCAGGCACCGCTGGCCGCCTGCGTCCTCCACCCAGCTAGCTCATCCCCCAGTCCCCTTGCCCGCCCCAAAGGCACGGGAGCCCGTCCAGCCAAGGCCCAGGCTTGCGCCTCGGGCCAGTGCTCACCGGGCTCCCGCGTGGCAGGCACGCAGAGCTGGCCGTGGCCTCTCCCCCACTGCTGAGCGGTGACATCCGCCTCAAGCAAAGGACGCTCCACAGCGCGTCCCCGGGCACCCCTGTCTACTCAAGGTGAACTGTCATGCCCTGTGCCTTGGTGAGCCTGAGGTGGGGGCGGTGGGGACAGCGGCCGGCCGGGGCCTCTGCAGACGAGGAGGCCAAGAGGCCTGCAGCCCCACGTGTCGCAGTCTCCTCTGCACAGAGCCCTTTGCACGAGCGGGACTGGGCACCGCCAGAGAGCAGTGAGGCCCCCACCTCCCTCCATTCCCCCAAGGAGCCCAAGCACGCCCAGACACGCCAGCACAAACTCGCACACAGACACACGGGCACACACACACACATACCCATAAGCGTGGGCACGCACACGTACGTACACACACACACACACACACACACACACACACACACTCACACCCCGAGAAGAGAAACGTGGAGGGCCTTTCCGGGCTCCTCAGACATCTGGGCACCAAAGGCAGGAAGCCGCTCACACCCTCCAGGCAGGTTGTGCCACGCTTAAGGCTTACACTCTCTCCGGCTCAGCCCACGCTTTTTCCCCCTCTGCCACAGGCACACAGACACCTTCCTCATCTGGGGTCCCTGGAGCTCTTGCCAAATCTCTGCGTTTGCTCTCTGCCACCTCAGCTCATCTGCTTAGCCCTCAGCTCGGGGGCAGGCCGATGGGACTAGGGGATTGTATCCCCTTCCCACCGAGCTCTCAGGGAGCCTTGCTCTTCCAGAGACTTCCCCTAACAGTATGGTGGCGGCCTCCGGAAGTGGTGGGAAGACTGGAACGAGGTGAGGCACGAGAGGCTGGGGACCTTAGGCAGGGCAAGCCAACTGCCATCTCCAGCCAGGAGGCCACCGGAAACACATGTCAGCCCTCCGTCCATCTCTGCCACCATCATCCGGAATGAAGCAAGCATGGGCCTCCTGGCCCAGCACCCGGAGACTTCATACCAAATGCAGCTAGATCCATAGGCACACTTCAGAAGAATCACAAGGAGAGAGAGACACACGCAGAGAGAGAAAGAGACAGAGAGAGAGAGAAAGAGACAGACAGACAGACAGACAGACAGACAGACAGAGAGACCCAGAGACAGAGAGACAGGGAAACAGAGAATGAAAGAGAGTGAGAGTGAGAACGAAAACTAGCCCGAGAGCTGGACAGAGATCCACACAGGAAGGCAGCAAGACCCAAACCCAGGGTGAGGGCCAGAGGGAGACAGATAGGGTGTGTGGAGCAGCGCAGCCTGGGCAATTGGAAGCAGTGGGAGACAGAGGCAGCAAGAGATGGCTCCTTGGTGTGTGGAAGGAGGGAGGCGGGAGGCAGGGGTGTGGAGTGGAGCAGGCAGGGTGAGGGGCGTGCCAGGTGGGTCCACCCCTGGGCTGTGTGGCGCAGGTGGGCGCGCGGTGTGCAGGGCCAGTTGGCGTGTCCGGAGAGCTGGAGGGTCTGAGGTGGCAGAAGGCTGCAGCGTAGAGCAAAGTGGCGGAGCCGGAGGGCATGTGGAGGGTGCAAGGGGAGGCGGCCTCCCCTCGGGCTAAAATGAAAAGAGCGGGTCTGGAGCTTGTGTGTGTGTGTGTGTGTGTGTGTGTGTGTGTGTGTGTTTGCGCTCTGGTGGTGGCTGGCCTGTCCCAGCGAGTGTGCCTCCGGATGGGGCAAAGGCGCAGATGCCTCAGCAGGGGAGGAGGCGACAGGCGGCTTCCCCAGGGGTCCGTGGGTGCAGCTCGCGCCAGGAAGCCGGGGTGGCGGTGTCCGGAGCGCTGGGTGAGAGTGGGCAGGCAGGGCGCCGCGCCGCGCCGCGCCGCGGGTGTGCGCGCAAAAGCGTCAGGCACGTCCTTCGAGCCGGAATCGAACCAGCGACCTAAGGATGTCCACAGATGGCTGTTGGGGCTACAGTCCTCCGCTCTACCAGCTGAGCTATCGAAGGGTGCACGTCTCCGGGGCCTGGGCGCGCGGTTTTCCGGAGCCCAGGGAGGCCGAGGCCCCGGAAGGCCAGAGGTCCGCGGGCCTGGGACTGGGAGTGGGAGTGGGCAGCCAGCCGGGAGACTGGAGCCCGGGTGTGGCTCTGCTTTGCGGGCGGAGCCCAGCCTGGGGGCGAAGCGGTTGCGGCAGCCGGGGGGGGGGGGCACCGGGGCGGGCACCGGGGCGGGCGGGCAGTGCGTCTGTGATTGAGTGGGTGCCATCCGCGCCCACGGCCTCGGCCCTCTTGCCCGTCGTGGCCTCTCGCTGTGGCCCGGCGTGCGGGATGCCCGCGCCGCCCGGGTGGTCTGAAAGCTGCGGGGGAGCCCCGAGTGCACGGCCCGGGTCGGTGCGCCGGGGTGGGCCGGGGTGGGCCGGGGTGGGCTGGAGGAGGGCGGCGACAGGGGAGGGCAGCGGGAGATCCGGCCTGGGCGGCCAGCAGGCGACCTCCAAGGGCAGAGGCGCAGCAGCCAGGCCACGCCACGGGGTCCGGCTGAGGTCCCTGTCGGGGCGCCAGCCGGAAGCACCTGGATTCCCCCACCCTCCGCGCCACGGCTGCGCCCCCGGTGGCGGGAGACGGTGGCCCTGGGGCTTGGCCCGGACTCTCAGAGGCCCCCGCAGACAGGACGGCGACAGGGGTCCACAGGCAGGCCAGCCCAGGAGGGGTGGGGTGCGGGCATGGCTGCAGCCTCTGCCACGCCCGCCCCGGCGGGACTCCCCTGGCAGAGGGGCGGGAGGGCGCAACTCCATGGCTTCCCGAGGGGCCCAGGCCGTAAGAGAACATGCCCACTGCGGGGTCCGGTTCGGATCCCCGCCCAGGCGCCCACCGAGGCCTTGCCACAGGTTTCTGTGTGCTGCGTGCCCAGCGCCCCCGAACGTTGGCTCTGCTGGCCGCCCAGACGGAGACCCACAGTCGGGGTCGGGGGTCGGGTGGGCAGCTGCCAGCGGCTCGCACCGAGGCCAGGCATCCTCCACTGGGGTGGCGGCCACCCTCAGGCACCGCTGGCCGCCTGCGTCCTCCACCCAGCTAGCTCATCCCCCAGTCCCCTTGCCCGCCCCAAAGGCACGGGAGCCCGTCCAGCCAAGGCCCAGGCTTGCGCCTCGGGCCAGTGCTCACCGGGCTCCCGCGTGGCAGGCACGCAGAGCTGGCCGTGGCCTCTCCCCCACTGCTGAGCGGTGACATCCGCCTCAAGCAAAGGACGCTCCACAGCGCGTCCCCGGGCACCCCTGTCTACTCAAGGTGAACTGTCATGCCCTGTGCCTTGGTGAGCCTGAGGTGGGGGCGGTGGGGACAGCGGCCGGCCGGGGCCTCTGCAGACGAGGAGGCCAAGAGGCCTGCAGCCCCACGTGTCGCAGTCTCCTCTGCACAGAGCCCTTTGCACGAGCGGGACTGGGCACCGCCAGAGAGCAGTGAGGCCCCCACCTCCCTCCATTCCCCCAAGGAGCCCAAGCACGCCCAGACACGCCAGCACAAACTCGCACACAGACACACGGGCACACACACACACATACCCATAAGCGTGGGCACGCACACGTACGTACACACACACACACACACACACACACACACACACACTCACACCCCGAGAAGAGAAACGTGGAGGGCCTTTCCGGGCTCCTCAGACATCTGGGCACCAAAGGCAGGAAGCCGCTCACACCCTCCAGGCAGGTTGTGCCACGCTTAAGGCTTACACTCTCTCCGGCTCAGCCCACGCTTTTTCCCCCTCTGCCACAGGCACACAGACACCTTCCTCATCTGGGGTCCCTGGAGCTCTTGCCAAATCTCTGCGTTTGCTCTCTGCCACCTCAGCTCATCTGCTTAGCCCTCAGCTCGGGGGCAGGCCGATGGGACTAGGGGATTGTATCCCCTTCCCACCGAGCTCTCAGGGAGCCTTGCTCTTCCAGAGACTTCCCCTAACAGTATGGTGGCGGCCTCCGGAAGTGGTGGGAAGACTGGAACGAGGTGAGGCACGAGAGGCTGGGGACCTTAGGCAGGGCAAGCCAACTGCCATCTCCAGCCAGGAGGCCACCGGAAACACATGTCAGCCCTCCGTCCATCTCTGCCACCATCATCCGGAATGAAGCAAGCATGGGCCTCCTGGCCCAGCACCCGGAGACTTCATACCAAATGCAGCTAGATCCATAGGCACACTTCAGAAGAATCACAAGGAGAGAGAGACACACGCAGAGAGAGAAAGAGACAGAGAGAGAGAGAAAGAGACAGACAGACAGACAGACAGACAGACAGACAGAGAGACCCAGAGACAGAGAGACAGGGAAACAGAGAATGAAAGAGAGTGAGAGTGAGAACGAAAACTAGCCCGAGAGCTGGACAGAGATCCACACAGGAAGGCAGCAAGACCCAAACCCAGGGTGAGGGCCAGAGGGAGACAGATAGGGTGTGTGGAGCAGCGCAGCCTGGGCAATTGGAAGCAGTGGGAGACAGAGGCAGCAAGAGATGGCTCCTTGGTGTGTGGAAGGAGGGAGGCGGGAGGCAGGGGTGTGGAGTGGAGCAGGCAGGGTGAGGGGCGTGCCAGGTGGGTCCACCCCTGGGCTGTGTGGCGCAGGTGGGCGCGCGGTGTGCAGGGCCAGTTGGCGTGTCCGGAGAGCTGGAGGGTCTGAGGTGGCAGAAGGCTGCAGCGTAGAGCAAAGTGGCGGAGCCGGAGGGCATGTGGAGGGTGCAAGGGGAGGCGGCCTCCCCTCGGGCTAAAATGAAAAGAGCGGGTCTGGAGCTTGTGTGTGTGTGTGTGTGTGTGTGTGTGTGTGTGTGTGTTTGCGCTCTGGTGGTGGCTGGCCTGTCCCAGCGAGTGTGCCTCCGGATGGGGCAAAGGCGCAGATGCCTCAGCAGGGGAGGAGGCGACAGGCGGCTTCCCCAGGGGTCCGTGGGTGCAGCTCGCGCCAGGAAGCCGGGGTGGCGGTGTCCGGAGCGCTGGGTGAGAGTGGGCAGGCAGGGCGCCGCGCCGCGCCGCGCCGCGGGTGTGCGCGCAAAAGCGTCAGGCACGTCCTTCGAGCCGGAATCGAACCAGCGACCTAAGGATGTCCACAGATGGCTGTTGGGGCTACAGTCCTCCGCTCTACCAGCTGAGCTATCGAAGGGTGCACGTCTCCGGGGCCTGGGCGCGCGGTTTTCCGGAGCCCAGGGAGGCCGAGGCCCCGGAAGGCCAGAGGTCCGCGGGCCTGGGACTGGGAGTGGGAGTGGGCAGCCAGCCGGGAGACTGGAGCCCGGGTGTGGCTCTGCTTTGCGGGCGGAGCCCAGCCTGGGGGCGAAGCGGTTGCGGCAGCCGGGGGGGGGGGGCACCGGGGCGGGCACCGGGGCGGGCGGGCAGTGCGTCTGTGATTGAGTGGGTGCCATCCGCGCCCACGGCCTCGGCCCTCTTGCCCGTCGTGGCCTCTCGCTGTGGCCCGGCGTGCGGGATGCCCGCGCCGCCCGGGTGGTCTGAAAGCTGCGGGGGAGCCCCGAGTGCACGGCCCGGGTCGGTGCGCCGGGGTGGGCCGGGGTGGGCCGGGGTGGGCTGGAGGAGGGCGGCGACAGGGGAGGGCAGCGGGAGATCCGGCCTGGGCGGCCAGCAGGCGACCTCCAAGGGCAGAGGCGCAGCAGCCAGGCCACGCCACGGGGTCCGGCTGAGGTCCCTGTCGGGGCGCCAGCCGGAAGCACCTGGATTCCCCCACCCTCCGCGCCACGGCTGCGCCCCCGGTGGCGGGAGACGGTGGCCCTGGGGCTTGGCCCGGACTCTCAGAGGCCCCCGCAGACAGGACGGCGACAGGGGTCCACAGGCAGGCCAGCCCAGGAGGGGTGGGGTGCGGGCATGGCTGCAGCCTCTGCCACGCCCGCCCCGGCGGGACTCCCCTGGCAGAGGGGCGGGAGGGCGCAACTCCATGGCTTCCCGAGGGGCCCAGGCCGTAAGAGAACATGCCCACTGCGGGGTCCGGTTCGGATCCCCGCCCAGGCGCCCACCGAGGCCTTGCCACAGGTTTCTGTGTGCTGCGTGCCCAGCGCCCCCGAACGTTGGCTCTGCTGGCCGCCCAGACGGAGACCCACAGTCGGGGTCGGGGGTCGGGTGGGCAGCTGCCAGCGGCTCGCACCGAGGCCAGGCATCCTCCACTGGGGTGGCGGCCACCCTCAGGCACCGCTGGCCGCCTGCGTCCTCCACCCAGCTAGCTCATCCCCCAGTCCCCTTGCCCGCCCCAAAGGCACGGGAGCCCGTCCAGCCAAGGCCCAGGCTTGCGCCTCGGGCCAGTGCTCACCGGGCTCCCGCGTGGCAGGCACGCAGAGCTGGCCGTGGCCTCTCCCCCACTGCTGAGCGGTGACATCCGCCTCAAGCAAAGGACGCTCCACAGCGCGTCCCCGGGCACCCCTGTCTACTCAAGGTGAACTGTCATGCCCTGTGCCTTGGTGAGCCTGAGGTGGGGGCGGTGGGGACAGCGGCCGGCCGGGGCCTCTGCAGACGAGGAGGCCAAGAGGCCTGCAGCCCCACGTGTCGCAGTCTCCTCTGCACAGAGCCCTTTGCACGAGCGGGACTGGGCACCGCCAGAGAGCAGTGAGGCCCCCACCTCCCTCCATTCCCCCAAGGAGCCCAAGCACGCCCAGACACGCCAGCACAAACTCGCACACAGACACACGGGCACACACACACACATACCCATAAGCGTGGGCACGCACACGTACGTACACACACACACACACACACACACACACACACACACTCACACCCCGAGAAGAGAAACGTGGAGGGCCTTTCCGGGCTCCTCAGACATCTGGGCACCAAAGGCAGGAAGCCGCTCACACCCTCCAGGCAGGTTGTGCCACGCTTAAGGCTTACACTCTCTCCGGCTCAGCCCACGCTTTTTCCCCCTCTGCCACAGGCACACAGACACCTTCCTCATCTGGGGTCCCTGGAGCTCTTGCCAAATCTCTGCGTTTGCTCTCTGCCACCTCAGCTCATCTGCTTAGCCCTCAGCTCGGGGGCAGGCCGATGGGACTAGGGGATTGTATCCCCTTCCCACCGAGCTCTCAGGGAGCCTTGCTCTTCCAGAGACTTCCCCTAACAGTATGGTGGCGGCCTCCGGAAGTGGTGGGAAGACTGGAACGAGGTGAGGCACGAGAGGCTGGGGACCTTAGGCAGGGCAAGCCAACTGCCATCTCCAGCCAGGAGGCCACCGGAAACACATGTCAGCCCTCCGTCCATCTCTGCCACCATCATCCGGAATGAAGCAAGCATGGGCCTCCTGGCCCAGCACCCGGAGACTTCATACCAAATGCAGCTAGATCCATAGGCACACTTCAGAAGAATCACAAGGAGAGAGAGACACACGCAGAGAGAGAAAGAGACAGAGAGAGAGAGAAAGAGACAGACAGACAGACAGACAGACAGACAGACAGAGAGACCCAGAGACAGAGAGACAGGGAAACAGAGAATGAAAGAGAGTGAGAGTGAGAACAAAAACTAGCCCGAGAGCTGGACAGAGATCCACACAGGAAGGCAGCAAGACCCAAACCCAGGGTGAGGGCCAGAGGGAGACAGATAGGGTGTGTGGAGCAGCGCAGCCTGGGCAATTGGAAGCAGTGGGAGACAGAGGCAGCAAGAGATGGCTCCTTGGTGTGTGGAAGGAGGGAGGCGGGAGGCAGGGGTGTGGAGTGGAGCAGGCAGGGTGAGGGGCGTGCCAGGTGGGTCCACCCCTGGGCTGTGTGGCGCAGGTGGGCGCGCGGTGTGCAGGGCCAGTTGGCGTGTCCGGAGAGCTGGAGGGTCTGAGGTGGCAGAAGGCTGCAGCGTAGAGCAAAGTGGCGGAGCCGGAGGGCATGTGGAGGGTGCAAGGGGAGGCGGCCTCCCCTCGGGCTAAAATGAAAAGAGCGGGTCTGGAGCTTGTGTGTGTGTGTGTGTGTGTTTGCGTGTGTGTGTTTGCGCTCTGGTGGTGGCTGGCCTGGCCCAGCGAGTGTGCCTCCGGATGGGGCAAAGGCGCAGATGCCTCAGCAGGGGAGGAGGCGACAGGCGGCTTCCCCAGGGGTCCGTGGGTGCAGCTCGAGCCAGGAAGCCGGGGTGGCGGGGTCCGGAGCGCTGGGTGAGAGTGGGCAGGCAGGGTGCCGCGCCGCGCCGCGCCGCGGGTGTGCGCGCAAAAGCGTCAGGCACGTCCTTCGAGCCGGAATCGAACCAGCGACCTAAGAATGTCCACAGATGGCTGTTGGGGCTACCGTCCTCCGCTCTACCAGCTGAGCTATCGAAGGGTGCACGTCTCCGGGGCCTGGGCGCGCGGTTTTCCAGAGCCCAGGGAGGCCGAGGCCCCGGAAGGCCAAAGGTCCGCGGGCCTGGGACTGGGAGTGGGAGTGGGCAGCCAGCCGGGAGACTGGAGCCCGGGTGTGGCTCTGCTTTGCGGGCGGAGCCCAGCCCGGGGGCGAAGCGGTTGCGGCAGCCGGGGCGGGCACCGGGGCGGGCGGGCAGTGCGTCTGTGATTGAGTGGGTGGCATCCGCGCCCACGGCCTCGGCCCTCTTGCCTGTCGTGGCCTCTCGCTGTGGCCCGGCGTGCGGGATGCCCGCGCCGCCCGGGTGGTCTGAAAGCTGCGGGGGAGCCCCGAGTGCACGGCCCGGGTCGGTGCGCCGGGGTGGGCCGGGGTGGGCCGGGGTGGGCTGGAGGAGGGCGGCGACAGGGGAGGGCAGCGGGAGATCCGGCCTGGGCGGCCAGCAGGCGACCTCCCAGGGCAGAGGCGCAGCAGCCAGGCCACGCCACGGGGTCCGGCTGAGGTCCCTGTCGGGGCGCCAGCCGGAAGCACCTGGATTCCCCCACCCTCCGCGCCACGGCTGCGCCCCCGGTGGCGGGAGACGGTGGCCCTGGGGCTTGGCCCGGACTCTCAGAGGCCCCCGCAGACAGGACGGCGACAGGGGTCCACAGGCAGGCCAGCCCAGGAGGGGTGGGGTGCGGGCATGGCTGCAGCCTCTGCCACGCCCGCCCCGGCGGGACTCCCCTGGCAGAGGGGCGGGAGGGCGCAACTCCATGGCTTCCCGAGGGGCCCAGGCCGCAAGAGAGCATGCCCACTGCGGGGTCCGGTTCGGATCCCCGCCCAGGCGCCCACCGAGGCCTTGCCACAGGTTTCTGTGTGCTGCGTGCCCAGCGCCCCCGAACGTTGGCTCTGCTGGCCGCCCAGACGGAGACCCACAGTCGGGGTCGGGGGTCGGGTGGGCAGCTGCCAGCGGCTCGCACCGAGGCCAGGCATCCTCCACTGGGGTGGCGGCCACCCTCAGGCACCGCTGGCCGCCTGCGTCCTCCACCCAGCTAGCTCATCCCCCAGTCCCCTTGCCCGCCCCAAAGGCACGGGAGCCCGTCCAGCCAAGGCCCAGGCTTGCGCCTCGGGCCAGTGCTCACCGGGCTCCCGCGTGGCAGGCACGCAGAGCTGGCCGTGGCCTCTCCCCCACTGCTGAGCGGTGACATCCGCCTCAAGCAAAGGACGCTCCACAGCGCGTCCCCGGGCACCCCTGTCTACTCAAGGTGAACTGTCATGCCCTGTGCCTTGGTGAGCCTGAGGTGGGGGCGGTGGGGACAGCGGCCGGCCGGGGCCTCTGCAGACGAGGAGGCCAAGAGGCCTGCAGCCCCACGTGTCGCAGTCTCCTCTGCACAGAGCCCTTTGCACGAGCGGGACTGGGCACCGCCAGAGAGCAGTGAGGCCCCCACCTCCCTCCATTCCCCCAAGGAGCCCAAGCACGCCCAGACACGCCAGCACAAACTCGCACACAGACACACGGGCACACACACACACATACCCATAAGCGTGGGCACGCACACGTACGTACACACACACTCACACCCCGAGAAGAGAAACGTGGAGGGCCTTTCCGGGCTCCTCAGACATCTGGGCACCAAAGGCAGGAAGCCGCTCACACCCTCCAGGCAGGTTGTGCCACGCTTAAGGCTTACACTCTCTCCGGCTCAGCCCACGCTTTTTCCCCCTCTGCCACAGGCACACAGACACCTTCCTCATCTGGGGTCCCTGGAGCTCTTGCCAAATCTCTGCATTTGCTCTCTGCCCCCTCAGCGCATCTGCTTAGCCCTCAGCTCGGGGGCAGGCCGATGGGACTAGGGGATTGTATCCCCTTCCCACCGAGCTCTCAGGGAGCCTTGCTCTTCCAGAGACTTCCCCTAACAGTATGGTGGTGGCCTCCGGAAGTGGTGGGAAGACTGGAACGAGGTGAGGCACGAGAGGCTGGGGACCTTAGGCAGGGCAGGCCAACTGCCATCTCCAGCCAGGAGGCCACCGGAAACACATGTCAGCCCTCCGTCCATCTCTGCCACCATCATCCGGAATGAAGCAAGCATGGGCCTCCTGGCCCAGCACCCGGAGACTTCATACCAAATGCAGCTAGATCCATAGGCACACTTCAGAAGAATCACAAGGAGAGAGAGACACACGCAGAGAGAGAAAGAGACAGAGAGAGAGAGAAAGAGACAGACAGACAGACAGACAGACAGACAGAGAGACCCAGAGACAGAGAGACAGGGAAACAGAGAATGAAAGAGAGTGAGAGTGAGAACGAAAACTAGCCCGAGAGCTGGACAGAGATCCACACAGGAAGGCAGCAAGACCCAAACCCAGGGTGAGGGCCAGAGGGAGACAGATAGGGTGTGTGGAGCAGCGCAGCCTGGGCAATTGGAAGCAGTGGGAGACAGAGGCAGCAAGAGATGGCTCCTTGGTGTGTGGAAGGAGGGAGGCGGGAGGCAGGGGTGTGGAGTGGAGCAGGCAGGGTGAGGGGCGTGCCAGGTGGGTCCACCCCTGGGCTGTGTGGCGCAGGTGGGCGCGCGGTGTGCAGGGCCAGTTGGCGTGTCCGGAGAGCTGGAGGGTCTGAGGTGGCAGAAGGCTGCAGCGTAGAGCAAAGTGGCGGAGCCGGAGGGCATGTGGAGGGTGCAAGGGGAGGCGGCCTCCCCTCGGGCTAAAATGAAAAGAGCGGGTCTGGAGCTTGTGTGTGTGTGTGTGTGTGTGTGTGTGTGTGTGTGTGTTTGCGCTCTGGTGGTGGCTGGCCTGTCCCAGCGAGTGTGCCTCCGGATGGGGCAAAGGCGCAGATGCCTCAGCAGGGGAGGAGGCGACAGGCGGCTTCCCCAGGGGTCCGTGGGTGCAGCTCGCGCCAGGAAGCCGGGGTGGCGGTGTCCGGAGCGCTGGGTGAGAGTGGGCAGGCAGGGCGCCGCGCCGCGCCGCGCCGCGGGTGTGCGCGCAAAAGCGTCAGGCACGTCCTTCGAGCCGGAATCGAACCAGCGACCTAAGGATGTCCACAGATGGCTGTTGGGGCTACAGTCCTCCGCTCTACCAGCTGAGCTATCGAAGGGTGCACGTCTCCGGGGCCTGGGCGCGCGGTTTTCCGGAGCCCAGGGAGGCCGAGGCCCCGGAAGGCCAGAGGTCCGCGGGCCTGGGACTGGGAGTGGGAGTGGGCAGCCAGCCGGGAGACTGGAGCCCGGGTGTGGCTCTGCTTTGCGGGCGGAGCCCAGCCTGGGGGCGAAGCGGTTGCGGCAGCCGGGGGGGGGGGGCACCGGGGCGGGCACCGGGGTGGGCGGGCAGTGCGTCTGTGATTGAGTGGGTGGCATCCGCGCCCACGGCCTCGGCCCTCTTGCCCGTCGTGGCCTCTCGCTGTGGCCCGGCGTGCGGGATGCCCGCGCCGCCCGGGTGGTCTGAAAGCTGCGGGGGAGCCCCGAGTGCACGGCCCGGGTCGGTGCGCCGGGGTGGGCCGGGGTGGGCCGGGGTGGGCTGGAGGAGGGCGGCGACAGGGGAGGGCAGCGGGAGATCCGGCCTGGGCGGCCAGCAGGCGACCTCCAAGGGCAGAGGCGCAGCAGCCAGGCCACGCCACGGGGTCCGGCTGAGGTCCCTGTCGGGGCGCCAGCCGGAAGCACCTGGATTCCCCCACCCTCCGCGCCACGGCTGCGCCCCCGGTGGCGGGAGACGGTGGCCCTGGGGCTTGGCCCTTACTCTCAGAGGCCCCCGCAGACAGGACGGCGACAGGGGTCCACAGGCAGGCCAGCCCAGGAGGGGTGGGGTGCGGGCATGGCTGCAGCCTCTGCCACGCCCGCCCCGGCGGGACTCCCCTGGCAGAGGGGCGGGAGGGCGCAACTCCATGGCTTCCCGAGGGGCCCAGGCCGTAAGAGAACATGCCCACTGCGGGGTCCGGTTCGGATCCCCGCCCAGGCGCCCACCGAGGCCTTGCCACAGGTTTCTGTGTGCTGCGTGCCCAGCGCCCCCGAACGTTGGCTCTGCTGGCCGCCCAGACGGAGACCCACAGTCGGGGTCGGGGGTCGGGTGGGCAGCTGCCAGCGGCTCGCACCGAGGCCAGGCATCCTCCACTGGGGTGGCGGCCACCCTCAGGCACCGCTGGCCGCCTGCGTCCTCCACCCAGCTAGCTCATCCCCCAGTCCCCTTGCCCGCCCCAAAGGCACGGGAGCCCGTCCAGCCAAGGCCCAGGCTTGCGCCTCGGGCCAGTGCTCACCGGGCTCCCGCGTGGCAGGCACGCAGAGCTGGCCGTGGCCTCTCCCCCACTGCTGAGCGGTGACATCCGCCTCAAGCAAAGGACGCTCCACAGCGCGTCCCCGGGCACCCCTGTCTACTCAAGGTGAACTGTCATGCCCTGTGCCTTGGTGAGCCTGAGGTGGGGGCGGTGGGGACAGCGGCCGGCCGGGGCCTCTGCAGACGAGGAGGCCAAGAGGCCTGCAGCCCCACGTGTCGCAGTCTCCTCTGCACAGAGCCCTTTGCACGAGCGGGACTGGGCACCGCCAGAGAGCAGTGAGGCCCCCACCTCCCTCCATTCCCCCAAGGAGCCCAAGCACGCCCAGACACGCCAGCACAAACTCGCACACAGACACACGGGCACACACACACACATACCCATAAGCGTGGGCACGCACACGTACGTACACACACACACACACACACACACACACACACACACACACTCACACCCCGAGAAGAGAAACGTGGAGGGCCTTTCCGGGCTCCTCAGACATCTGGGCACCAAAGGCAGGAAGCCGCTCACACCCTCCAGGCAGGTTGTGCCACGCTTAAGGCTTACACTCTCTCCGGCTCAGCCCACGCTTTTTCCCCCTCTGCCACAGGCACACAGACACCTTCCTCATCTGGGGTCCCTGGAGCTCTTGCCAAATCTCTGCATTTGCTCTCTGCCCCCTCAGCGCATCTGCTTAGCCCTCAGCTCGGGGGCAGGCCGATGGGACTAGGGGATTGTATCCCCTTCCCACCGAGCTCTCAGGGAGCCTTGCTCTTCCAGAGACTTCCCCTAACAGTATGGTGGTGGCCTCCGGAAGTGGTGGGAAGACTGGAACGAGGTGAGGCACGAGAGGCTGGGGACCTTAGGCAGGGCAGGCCAACTGCCATCTCCAGCCAGGAGGCCACCGGAAACACATGTCAGCCCTCCGTCCATCTCTGCCACCATCATCCGGAATGAAGCAAGCATGGGCCTCCTGGCCCAGCACCCGGAGACTTCATACCAAATGCAGCTAGATCCATAGGCACACTTCAGAAGAATCACAAGGAGAGAGAGACACACGCAGAGAGAGAAAGAGACAGAGAGAGAGAGAAAGAGACAGACAGACAGACAGACAGACAGACAGAGAGACCCAGAGACAGAGAGACAGGGAAACAGAGAATGAAAGAGAGTGAGAGTGAGAACGAAAACTAGCCCGAGAGCTGGACAGAGATCCACACAGGAAGGCAGCAAGACCCAAACCCAGGGTGAGGGCCAGAGGGAGACAGATAGGGTGTGTGGAGCAGCGCAGCCTGGGCAATTGGAAGCAGTGGGAGACAGAGGCAGCAAGAGATGGCTCCTTGGTGTGTGGAAGGAGGGAGGCGGGAGGCAGGGGTGTGGAGTGGAGCAGGCAGGGTGAGGGGCGTGCCAGGTGGGTCCACCCCTGGGCTGTGTGGCGCAGGTGGGCGCGCGGTGTGCAGGGCCAGTTGGCGTGTCCGGAGAGCTGGAGGGTCTGAGGTGGCAGAAGGCTGCAGCGTAGAGCAAAGTGGCGGAGCCGGAGGGCATGTGGAGGGTGCAAGGGGAGGCGGCCTCCCCTCGGGCTAAAATGAAAAGAGCGGGTCTGGAGCTTGTGTGTGTGTGTGTGTGTGTGTGTGTGTGTGTGTGTGTGTGCGCTCTGGTGGTGGCTGGCCTGTCCCAGCGAGTGTGCCTCCGGATGGGGCAAAGGCGCAGATGCCTCAGCAGGGGAGGAGGCGACAGGCGGCTTCCCCAGGGGTCCGTGGGTGCAGCTCGCGCCAGGAAGCCGGGGTGGCGGTGTCCGGAGCGCTGGGTGAGAGTGGGCAGGCAGGGCGCCGCGCCGCGCCGCGCCGCGGGTGTGCGCGCAAAAGCGTCAGGCACGTCCTTCGAGCCGGAATCGAACCAGCGACCTAAGGATGTCCACAGATGGCTGTTGGGGCTACAGTCCTCCGCTCTACCAGCTGAGCTATCGAAGGGTGCACGTCTCCGGGGCCTGGGCGCGCGGTTTTCCGGAGCCCAGGGAGGCCGAGGCCCCGGAAGGCCAGAGGTCCGCGGGCCTGGGACTGGGAGTGGGAGTGGGCAGCCAGCCGGGAGACTGGAGCCTGGGTGTGGCTCTGCTTTGCGGGCGGAGCCCAGCCCGGGGGCGAAGCGGTTGCGGCAGCCGGGGCGGGCACCGGGGCGGGCACCGGGGCGGGCACCGGGGTGGGCGGGCTGTGCGTCTGTGATTGAGTGGGTGGCATCCGCGCCCACGGCCTCGGCCCTCTTGCCCGTCGTGGCCTCTCGCTGTGGCCCGGCGTGCGGGATGCCCGCGCCGCCCGGGTGGTCTGAAAGCTGCGGGGGAGCCCGGAGTGCATGGCCTGGGTCGGTGCGCTGGGGTGGGCCGGGGTGGGCTGGAGGAGGGCGGCGACAGGGGAGGGCAGCGGGAGATCCGGCCTGGGAGGCCAACAGGTTATGTCTAATTGCAGAGGTTCCTCAGCCAGGTCCTGTTTAAAAAAACATTTGTGGCAAATGGGAGGTTCCCCCCCCCCTTTTTTTTCTGTTTTCCTTTTTTTTGATTGGTACAGGGGCTCGAACTGAGGCTTCCCTGCTTACAAGGCAGGTGGTTATGCTGCTAGGCTAAATCCCCAGGCCTGATCTTGTTTTAATTGAAGTTTCTTTTGAGCTGTCAACCTGGAGATCCTGGGTTCTCCCACTCTCCCTAATGTGCTGGGGTCTCTGTGGGTGTGTGCTCCTGCGTGGGTTCAGGCTTGCCTCGATTCTCAAAGGCCTTCCACAAACAGGATGGCGAAGAGGCCCTGGCCCTTCAGTCTGGAAAAGTGATGGACGCCCAGTCAATGTGCTCAGTGCGTGTCTGATGGTGGGTTAAGCACCCTAAGGAGCGGCAGTGAGTCCTTGGGTGGGTGTCTCTGTTGGTGACATGTTTATGGAATACCGTATTCGTCTTGCTAGTCGTGGCGTCTGTCTCTCACCTGGTATTTGGACACCACCCTCGTGTAAGTGGTAGGAGTTCGGCCTGTTACACCTCTACAATATACACAACGTGCCAGAGAATGAACCTGCTGACGCATACACATACACACACACACACACACGCCAACACTGATATAGGCAGTGCATGTGTAGGTGCCTGAGACCAAGACCCAGACTGATGAAATATTAACTATTATTGGGGCCGTGGATTTAGCTCAGCACCAAAAGCGTCTGCCTGGCAAGTGTGAGGTCATCAGTTTGATTTTGAGTACAAAAAAAAAAAAAAGCCATTACAAGTTATTGAGAAATTTGCTAACAAATGATATGTATCTAAAAAGGGCAATCCTCAGTCTTTCCAACGAAATAACATTTTGTTGAAAGATAAAGCTGTTAAAACTGAAAAAATATCAGACACTTCTAAAAATTTGTTAAGGGTAAATGTATGAACTTGTGAAGCATAGGCAGCTTCCAGTGCAGTAACATGATTCTTCTCTGTGATTTTATTATTGTGCATACATGTCCTTATACTTTTCCCCCAGCCCCTAGGATGTGCATCAAGTTGATTCTTAAATAATCCATTGGCCTTAATTAATAATTTGTCAGTATGTGTTAATCTGTTTCATCATATGTAGCATTAAAGGGATAGTCTAGTTCTGTGAGGAACTGTTTATGTTTTGTTCATTGTTTCTAAAATTTAAAATTTCTTTTAAAAATAGCATGCATTGAAAGATACCAGATGTATGGCATAGTGGCACGTGCCTCTAATTCCCGCATTCTGTATGCTGAGCCGGGAGAATTGTCATGGAATAGAGTTCGGGAGCAACCTGGGCTACAGTATGAGTTCATCTATGTAGTAGGTCCTTGTCTCCAAACAAACAAAACAAACAACAAAATCATCAGCTTAGCCTAAGGGCACAGGCCTGTGATCCCGGCATGGTGGCAGGCTGAGGTAAAAGGACTTCATGTTTCAGCACAGCTTGGGCAGTTTAGTGAGAATTTATCTCAAAATATAAAATTAAAAGGTGGGCTGGAAGGTCCCAGATTCAATCCTAGTACTGCAAAACACCAAATAAATAAATAAAATAAATCAAAAGATAATACCAACTTGAAGAGTTGCCAGAATTTTAGGAGAGAGGAAGGAAGATACATGAAGACCAATATGTGGAACACAGCAGATTCTGAATATAGTAAAACGATTCTGCATTATGCAACATGGTGGCTCAGTGTCCTCGTATATTTGTTTGTTTGGGGTTTTTTTTTTTTTTTTTGTCCTCATAGAATGTGTTATATGATGAGTGAACCACTAAAGGGTAGACTTTAGTTTTTCTGTCAGTATTGACTCAACATCCATAACAAAATATACAACATGAATGGAAGATATTAGTAATAAACTGGGGTAATAGTAATAGGTATATGCTCAATTTTTCTCAAAACTGTTCATAACTATTAATTAACAGATTTAGTTTCTGTTTGTGGTAATGCATGCTTGTAATCCCAACATTTGAGAGGCAGAAGAGTATCACTTGGAATTCAAAACCAACGTGGGCAATATAGTGTGTTCAAGGCCAGCCTGATCTGCATAGCAGTGTCTTGTGTCAAAAAACACCAACACAAAACAAAACCATTAATCAAAGAGTTAACAAATGGACTTAGTGTATGTACATTCCTATATATATATGAAGTATTAATTTTGAAGATTACTCTCAAAGATGAGAAAGCAATTTCCCAGAACACTGAACAAACCAAAGACAGTATATGTAAGATCCTGAGTGCAATTATGAAAGACTAAAGGAGAAATTTAGTGAAAATTGGTACCAGTTATCTGACTGAAAGAAATAGGTCTTCAGAATAGAATAGCCCAGTCACAGATGACCGTGCTCAATGTAGCTGCTTATTCAGATAATATCAGTATCCTAGAAATGGAAGAATAAATAGCTCCAAAAGTGAAAAGTATTTTTACCTACAAAAGAACATATTTCTCAGCAGATTTTATAAATAATTACCAAAAGTAATATTTTCCAAATTCCGAGGGAAATGTATTTATGTTTTTAAATCAATTTTCTTACAAAAGCAAAATGTATAAAACATTATAATCATTATCCAGATTCAAAAACCGTTAAGATTTTTCCAGTTTATTTATGCTTCTTTCTTTTATTCTGAAATTTGCTTAAGCAAATGAAGGTATCATATATTGCCATTATTTGTGTTTCAATGTTTACTAATATGAAATTTCATTACATAACCACAAAATTTCAATTAAGAAGTTTAAGATTAATTTTGACATCATCTAGTACACACTGAAATTTCTTTGATTTTTCTGGAACTTTCAACAAGTTTGTCCAACCAGGATAAGTTCACATAGTATGTTTGACTGCTGTCTTTTATGTCTTCTATTTTACATCATTTTTTCTCTCCAACGCAACAACAAAAGCATTAGTTGTTTTGCAGAAAAAAATGTGCATTACATTCATCTGATGCTCTTTTTTCCCAGTGTTGAGCTTGAACCCAGGTCATATACACTCTAGGCAAGTACTCTACCACTAAGCTACATCTCTAGCCCTCTTTATACAAGTTAATTTTTACTATTCATCTTTTGAGAATAACACATTAACTATAAAGTCTTAATCAGATTAGTTTTGTTAATAGCCACTCCACAAGTAGTCCTATGTACTTCATGAAATGTATCACTTCAAGAGGCATGTTTCCATTTTAAACTCTAATATGGATCAATGAATGCATATAAATTTTATTGATTTCCCCTCAACCTATCATTAAATTATTATTATTATTATTATCATTATTATTTTTCTACCAAGAATGTAACTCAGGACCTCACATTTGACTGGCACGACATCTTGAGTTCGACTTCTGGTACTAAAACAAGTTTTTAAATAATTAAAAAAGATATTTGATTCAATATGATCACTGCTTGAAACAATTTTCTTAGTGGTTGTTAAATTGTAGTTTTTCTAATTCTATATTTCTTTCATATTTACTATTTGGGTTTTGTCTCTTTTGGTAGAGTCCTCTTTGTAGAACTTTTATTCACTAACTAGAACTATTTGGTTATTTTAAATTAGACATATAATAAGGCAAACTATTACATGTAATAAAGCAAACTATTAAAAAATTTTCAAGTACATGCTTGTAGTACATAATGATTACATTTACTGTGGGGAGTTTGTACACGTACATAACACATCTCTTTTTTTGTCTCCTTTCTCTCCTATCCCTTTTTGTTTCTTTCAAGTCTTGTTTCCTTTCCATTTGCAAAAACTCTATTTTCGTTTTTCTTCGATTTTCTTATTTTTTAAAAATCCCTGTAAAATTAACAAGCATATATATATAAATGAACTACTATGTTGAAGATAAATAACAAGTACTTAGAACATTAAAGAAGAAGCAAAATATATAAGAAACATGTTAAAATAATAGAAGGTTGATCCTGAATATCTGTTTTGGTTTGTTTCTTTTTGATAGGGCCTTGCTATGTAGTTTAGTCTGGTCTTGAACTCACAGTGTAGCCTAGATTGACCAGGAACTTACAGTGATCCTCCTGCCTCAGCCACTAGAGTGCTAGGATTAAAAGTGTCCACCCTGCCTGACTTGAATATCTATCCTTTAAGAGAAATTCTAAAAAAGTACAAGGAGATAGTTAATATCAGCCATTTGTTAGGTAGTGAGGATATGTGATTCTTTTCTCGTTAATTGCCAATTATTAGATTAAATAATTTTCATCGTAGTTATCCTCTTTGGTAATCAAAATGTTGTTTTTCTTTCTGCATTTAAAAAAATCATTATATAAGGCTGAGCGTGCAGCTTGGTGATAGGGCAGTTTGCCTAACATGCATGAGCATGTGAGTTTGATCCCCAGTGGTACAAAAAGGGAAAGAATTATATTAATATATAACTATATATATAAAACTATATATATAACTATATATATAACTATATATTAATAGTTTCAGGGGTTTCAATCAGTTATAGCAGGCATTTCCCTTAGTGATCAGTTTGTTCTGTTTTTAGCCAGTGTAAACTTCTTGGTATTGACTTCCGTAAACGAATGATGTGATCCAGTAATTTGGCCTGGTGTAGTGTTCACTGTATCATGTGGAAAATTTGCAAGCATTCTCACTTCTTGCCCCAAACCAGAAAATAGTTACTCACCTAAGAAGAAATTCCTATTTCTTTTTAATCAACAGTGGTTTTTAGAGACCATAATATTTGAGAGATTTCATGGCAGAGCAGGAATCTCTCTTCCTTGTAGATTATCAAAAAGGAATGCATTGGGATGGAGATATAGCTCAGTGCTCAAATATTGCCTAGCACACATGAGGCTCTGGATTCAGTCCCCAGTAGCACACCACACACACACACACACACACACACACACACACACACACACACTGTATCTATCATCTACATGACTGTAGGGACTGAATGTTGCACTTAAAAAGACAGAAATATCACTCATATACATGTACTCATACATGTGTATGATATGCATGTATATATATATGCATACACACACCATAGAAAAAGAACACACCTTTCTAGTGGGTGATTTATAGTGTATATACCCAGCTAGATTGTGAGCTTTTCCATTATGAGTCACACACCCTGTTTTTCATCACAATGTTCATGCCACTTTTTAACACATAGGATGATTTAAAAGGAAGATTTTGTGATGAATAAATGAATGCAGAGCTATTGGCAATGGTGGATCCAAACTTATGTCTCCTAGAGACTGGCATCTAAATCCTTCACCTTCAGCTCCTTAGTCATACTACTTACCAAAAAAGAATACTCCAAATTACTCTCCCTGTATCTTGTTGAGTAGATGAAGAATATTAAATTGAGCATCACTGTTTTCTTGACAAAAGAAGTTTTTGGTTTTCTAGAGAGAGTTCTTTTGGAGGATAAGGACTCACTTCCTAGAACCATGCTCACTTCCACGTGAATAATGCACTTACTGATGTATTGATGACTTTTGGATCTGTCGTTTCCAGAAGCACTGAAAGGGAGAGACAGGGAGAGAAAAGAAACCTCAGCTTTCACAGGTCACCCTGCACCAAACTTCAGATCATCACACTTGTTACTTGGAGACCCAGAAGAAGCTGTGAAAACCTGAGTGACTTCAGATGTCAGCTGTTTCCCTTCTTGCTCTCAGAGGTCACAATTTTTATTTGAGAGGCTGTTGGGAATGGTTCAGTACAAGGAAAATGAGGCAATTAGTAGCTGGGTGAGCAGTAGAAATCATATCTAGCATACGAATGGTGGATAGCGTTAGCTAAGTTTGCAGACAAGTCATTCATAATAACAGCAGAGAAAAGGATATTCAAGGTACAGGTAAGTGAGGGCCTTGCTGGAGTTCTGTGACCAAGAGAGAATGTTTTTTCAGTGAAATGGAAAGCTGAAAGTAAGTTCATGAGAGAATGTTGTTTTTTTTCAATACACATAAAATTAGGTGAAAGAGTGGTACCATGAAGAACATAAAAAAAATAGTAAGATTGTTATCCATACACACTTGAGATTACTGTCATGAATTTAAATCCAAGTCAGTGGAGCATCACTATGCTTATGTTTTTCTCTGACCTAATTCATAGAAGGGACTGTAGGAGCTGAAAGCTGCATTTAAGTAAAGATTGGGATCTTACTACCTGAATAAGCCTAAGTGAAAGAGAGATGCCATCTTCAAAGCTTCAGACCAAGATGTGATGAGGAACTTGCAGCTTTCCTTACTGCCTTTCCCCCCTCACTAACCTTCTATAAGGGTCCAGGCCACCTCCGTTCGTGCAGCACCCTCTTAAGTGAGGATCCTCTCCTGTATAAAAGTGTTTTCTTCCCCTACCTTGTCAAAGGTACAGAGAGAAAAAGGACAAAACTCGGATTCAATCACGGTCAAAAGAGAACTAAAATTCTATCCATCCACTCTCCAAGACCCCCAAAACACATGCACAGATCTGGAAAGAAGCATACTGTACTTATAACTTAAAAAGTGAAATTTTCTAAGAGAAGCCCAGGTCATGGAGTTAACACCTAAGAGCAAAGGCAGTCAAGGGATGTTTTCTTGATCTCCATGGTCTGTCACTGAGCTATTTGAGCCCTATTTGGGAGTCTTGGACCAACTCCTCTGGAGGTGAAACACGTGCCCACCCCATGAATCTGTTTCTGTCCAGTGGTCTCCTGAGAACCTCACCCAGCTGCTCTCCTGTACAAAACGATGAGGAGAGATGGGGAGAAGGCTGCACCCAGAGACGTGAACGTGTCTCGGACGTGGGGAGGCAGAACCATCCCAGAGCAAAGGGAAGCCTAGAAGCCGGTTCTGCAGTCATGAGCCAGCGCCAGCCACAGCAGAAACCGCAGGGTTCTCGGCCGGTGTCCTTGCCAAACCAGCTGGCTCTCGTTCGCTTGCAGGCTGTCCATTTATGAGAAAGATGTCAGACGAATGAACACTACTTCCTGACCCTCCCCAGTCCTTACAGCAGTCCTCCCGCAGCATGGAAGGCTGCTTTTTCTTTGTGATCACAAATGACGTGTTTCTTCTGGACCCCACACAAACTGTAATTCTTATACTACGCTGAAGAACTTCGTCTCTGAAATCTAATAAAAACGTTGCCAACCGACACCCATCTAGCTCTCCTCTCAGTTGCACTCGTCCCCGCTCGCCTGCTGGCCTTGTACTTGGTCATCCGGAGGCAAAAAGCCACAGCTGGCAGCGGTGGGATTCGAACCCACGCCCCCGAAGAGACTGGAGCCTTAATCCAGCGCCTTAGACCGCTCGGCCACGCTACCTGCTCGTTTAGGGCTTTTGGTGTACTCTTTCTGATGGTAATTGCCTTTGTTTTTGGTGATTGGGGGGAAGGGGGGCTATTTTATAGATCGGGTCCTAAGAGCCTAACGAGAGAGTGTTAGGAAAATAAATGGGCTTCTCCCAAAAGCTGACTCCTCTCTTGGACTCGGGATCGCTACTCCTCTCATGGACTCGGGATCCCTACTCTTCCACCTGGGTTTAAAGGAGAAAAATTGGCCTTACTGGGTGAGTCAATCCGTAAGTAAATAAACACTGAATAGAGTGTGTGAAATGTGTATCACACGCTAAACGGTGGGCCTTTTGCAGATGTAGACTATGTTTTACCCTTGCTGACTTAATCTCATTCTTGACACAAATTTCTAAAGAAGATAAACCTGATTTGAAGCTAACTAAAGCAGCAAAATTAGCGCTAAAGGAACATGCCTTAGCGCATTCGCAAACACTGGAGGGCCTCCAGGGAGCTGGAATCTGACCAACATTCCAGAGATTCCAGGAACTCTCCATTCTTGCCGGTGGGAACTGAAACCGATGGGGCGCGCATATGTACCGGGCTGTGACCAGCTGAGAAAGGAACCTCTCTCAAACTTTCACCCTCCGTTCCTAAAAGCCTCTGGCTCTGGGACATAGTGGACTCATTTTCCTGAGAAAATATTCTAACTACAAGAAATTTAAATAATTTAAATTTAAAAGAGCAATTCAATTTATAATAAAATCATTAAATATGAAATAGGGGTAAATGTCTAATTCTTGTACAATAAAAAAGTAAGAAATGGACAAAAACCTATATATAAGAGAAAGAAATAGTTCATATTCATTAATGAAAAGATTCAATGTTGTTAAGCTATGAGTTATTCCTAAATGGATTTGTGGATTTAATGTAATTCCAATAATAATCTCAACAAGTTTTTTTTTTTTTAATTGACAGGCTGATTCCAAAATCTGTATGAAAATTTCCCTAAAATTTTACCACCTTTGTTGTGGGATGCACTGTGTTTCTTCAAGAGACAGATTGAAGTCTTAACACACAGTGCGTACTCCAAATGCGACCTTGTGTTTGGGCGTGGTGGTGCACCCCTGTAGGCCCAGCACTCTGAGGGGCTGAGGCAGGAGGACTGAGTTCAAACCTAGGGGTCTGGCTACTTAGAGAGACCCTGCCCACAATAAAAAATAATCATTAAACAGAAAAGGCTGGAGGTATAGTCCAACGTGAAAGTCCTCCGTTCAATTCTCAGTTCAGTACTGAAGAAAAAAGTGATCTTCCTTGGAAATAGCACCTTTACAGAAATAGTTGTTATGACAGGCATCTAGACGGCCACTCACACACTCATGTGGTCATAGGAGGGGTTTCGGAGGTGGCTGGATCTAGAGTGTGTGATGCTGGGATTAAGGGTGTGTTACTAGGTTAATGGTGTGATGCTGGGATAAGAGGAGCCTGTTGGGACGTGTCGGCTACCCTAAAGGCTGGTAGCCTGTATAGAATATAAGTGACAAGATGCAGGCTGTGCTGCCACTTGCTCTTTCACTGCTTTGCTGCCTTCTGTCTGCCAAAAACTTTTTCCTCCTCTGTGATTTCCCTCTGCTGTGACACCCTGCAATGGAGCAAACCGACTATGAACTGAACCTCTACAAAGTGTAAGCCAAAATAGCCTTTTCCTCCTTTAACTTTGAATGTCAGGTATTTTGTCTCAGCAAGAGAAAGGTAAGGCATTAACCAGTGCAAAGCATATTTTACATATATATGATTATATATTCTAAAATTCTGATGATGCTGAATGTGCTGAAAAACTCGACTTTTTTCTAATCTTATAGATGACAGCTAACCCAAGATCATGGTGACCTCAAAAAGGGACCGACTTTTTAAACTACTGACCAACCAACAAAGCCCTTCAGGAGAGATTTATACTTCTCTTCCTTAGTTAGATTCACTACTAACTAGTAGTTAGATTTACTACTGTGTTCAGAAGAACACAGACGGGGGATGTTCCAGAAGACAGAAAAACCTGAGAAAATGTACAGAGAGCACCAAAGAGGCAGTAAAGGACATAGAAACTGCGAGGACCCTTTCATGTCTGTACCTGAACTCCTCATTCTCTTTTTCTTCAGATTCTAATCTAGAGCACAGTGGAGGATCACTGCCTGCAGTCTATGAAATTAACATAAAGGGAGGAAACTTACAAAAGCAAGGCCAGGAATCAGTCTTTTCTGGCACGTAACTCTCTGGATTATAATTTTATAAGTGTCTTGCAAATTGCCATGTTTTATGATCCAGGGTAAGTTGAATCTCTCAGGTTTGTTTGGCTTGTTTTGGTTTTGCTTGTGGTCCAGTGTGATAGTTTATCTTAATATTGTCTTCCAAGACCTTAGGAAGGAATTAAGTTAAATTTCAAAATGATGGCACATGTTATTTTGAAAATTTGGGAGAGCCATGTTAAAGAGAAATGCAGTCATGTTCCTGTTTGCCTAGGAAAAGTATGTTATCTAATTAAAGAAGACTTAACTCATCTATTATGCTCCTGAGTCAGAAAATTTAATATTGTTAAAATGCCAAGGATGGGGTGGGGTAGGGACTCAATTCCTTTCAATTGATCTCTAGATTTCAGTGGAATTCTAATCACAATTTCAAAAGAATTTCTTGTAGAAATTGTCTAAATTTTATGTGGAAGAGCAAAACATCCGGAGGAACTAAAAGAACTTTGAAAAAAGAACAAATTTGAAGACTAAAACTATTTCATTTTAAAATTCATAATCAAAACAGTGAAATGTTGGTGTAATTATAGACAAAAAGTAAGAGAACAGAAATCCAAAGGTAGGTCCACCTTTATAAAAAGAGCCAATTTCTAGTAAAAGTGTAAAGTGAGTTCAATACGGTGTGAAATTAAGCACTTTCCAAAGAAATCATCTTACAATAGAACTCTTTACAATAGAAGTGACAGTGTCCTTCCAAAAAGAAACAAACTGCAGGACGCCCTACCTGCTTGAGTAAGATGCTTGGAAGTTGTTTGAGAAACCAAGTCGTCAGGCCTGAAGAAAGCAAGCCATTACTTCGACCTTTGGTGTCTACCCTAACATTCTCATGACAATTAGTAAACGTGCAGCCTCTTGAGTCTACCAATCTTCTCCCTAAGAATGTACTAATATCCCATGTCATTCCAACGGTCAGATTGTCCCTGCTGCACTTTAGCCAGTCCATGTAATTCCTCCCCACAATGTACAGACTGAATGTATTAATTTATGATTGTCTCTTCTGTGGCTACAGCAGTCCAAGGAACCCCTTCCACAGTGAAACACGTCATTCAGGGTAACTTTAGTCTGGCTCCACCACTCCTGTTTGGCTTGAAATAAATTGTTTAAAATCTTCAATCACATCAGTAAATTTTTTTTTGTCTTTTTTGAGACAAGACTTCATTATGCAGTTCAAGCTTGCCTTGAACTCATTTTATAGCCTATGCTGGCCTCGAACTCCTAGAGATCCTGCTGGGGGCTGGAGTCACAGGCATGTGCCACCACTCCCAGCTATTTGTTGTTGTTTCAGCCAGAATCCCACTCTGTAATTCAGACTGGCCTTGTACTCACAGTGTAGCTCAGGGTGGCCTCGAACTCATGGTGATCCTCCTGCCTCAGTCTCCCAAGTGCTGGGACTACAGGTATGTGCCAATGCATACAGCCTGCAATTAGAATTTTGAAAAACCTTGAATCCAGGGAAACTTCCTTTAGACTATCCTCAGAGGAGATTTTATTTGTCCAGACCAGATCGCACCTGGATTCAATGCATACCATCCCTGAAAATGCCCTGGTCCTTTGCTGGCGTAAAATTGATCACCCATTTAGAATGACTTAAATTTTCCCACTGTAAAGTGTGTCTCCTTAAGGGTTTGAAAAAGTGCATTGCCCTGAGAAAGGTCAGACATGTTTGAGAGAAACTCAGTCTGAGTAAAACTAAAGTATCATCTATGTTAAACTGACCATACCTGGTGTTTGGTGGGAGTGTTAGAAGCCCACATTATCAATATCTAACACTATGTTTATGTTCAGGTAACTTCCTTTTTTCCATGAGGAGGTTCTGTATATTTGGTCATTGGGTGGGTGAGCCATTCATCTCTGCACTAGGGCCAGGCACATTGTTTAGTAACCACATACATGTGAATTGGAATCCAGGTAGACACTAGTTTCCAGGAATTTATACTTAAATTATGTTAGAGGTGGAAAGCCTTTAGAAATTCTATAGCTTATTTTACCAAGAATTTCAGGAACAAGAAACTAAGTATTTCCATGGTGTTTTAGATTTCTGTAGGTAGTCATTTTCTTATTTTTCTGCATGTGACTAGACTACACATTTACTCAGTCTCTGTGTTGGTTAGAATACTCTAGAGGAATACAATCAATAGAAATACGTGTGTGATTTTTGAAGAGGATTATTAGGTAGGTTTGCTGGATAGAGGAGAGAGAGTTCAGAATAGCCAGTTGTACTCTAGAGGGCCTCAAACTCAGCCCAAGAAAATAGACATTGCAGAACAAGAAGGGTCAAGAATTCACCGAGTCCAAACTCAAACGCCTGGAATCTTATTGGAGAGTTGCTGGTGTAAGTCTGTGTTGTAAGGCTAAAGAAACCAGATACTGATGTCCATAGCAAACAACAGAAAAACGCTCAAGTAATTGGAGCTCTTCAAGGAATGAGCCAACTTCTTTCTCTATCCTGGCTATTGGTTAGCCACACACAACTGAGATGAGTCTCCCCCACCATTTGCTGGCCTACATGCCAATCACCACTAGAACTACTGCCCCCTAGACATACCCCGAACTGTGTTTTGTTAATCTGCTAGATGCTTCCCAAATCAAACAAGTTGCATATATCCTATGAACAGTCACGGTCTCTATCTGGAGTATGTAACGCCTTAATGAATGTTGGGGATCTGTGAAGGCCCTGGGTTTAATCTCCAGTACTGGGAAAAAAGGAAAGCAAACAAATATCCCCAAAGGCTGACAACTTACCTTAGCTTTCTGACCTCCAGAATAAAGAGAAAATAAATTGTGTTGTTTCAGCCACCTAGGCTGTTGTATTCTATTATGATAATCCTTGAAAACTAATGCAAGAGCTGAGAGTATTCCAGAACTAAAGAAAAACAACATTCCATGGATTTAAGAAAATCCGCACCCCAAAATCTCATATTTGGAAAACCAAAGGAGTTCTCTATGAGACCACTTACTCTTGTTTTATACTTTTAAACTGAAATGTCTGGGTGCATCTAATTGGCAGAACCTAAGACAAATTCCTGGCTCGAGATGCAAATATTCTCAGAAAGACTTGTAATATGTGAAATTACCAAATGTAAGGAGAATGTTTAAAATATGTCAGTCAGTCACTAATATGACAAATGCTCACAACAGAGTGTTCACAAAGTTCATATTCAAGCCTCTGCTGCTTTCTTCATTTACTGTCTTCCTTCAAGAGCTCTTAACTCTTAAAGGATCTGATTCAATGGATGACACACAATTTGACTATGTTATTAGTCCATGGAACTCTAGACTCAAGAGTACTCTTAGCATTTCTTCATCCCACCTCTTTGTGTAGTTTGGCTGGTCTTGAACTCAGGCTACCCTCAAATTCATAGTGATTGTCCTGCCTCAGCCTCTGAAGTGCTGGGGTTACAGGTATGTACCACCACAACCTGCCTTTCTGTCTTCTGTATTGTACTTTACATTTCAGTTCAGCAGAATCTCCATTTCCTAAATGTCAAATTCATCCCTTCCTTTCTAGCCCCATAACTGTTATCCGTCTGAATGTTATGTTTAAGCATCTCCGCTATTCCGGACTCAGGTTTCCTTCCTTCAATTTATTCTGCAATTCGTACTTGGCGAGTTTTCACTTTCCAATTTAGAAAAGCTCTGACTTCCCGCTTGGTCTAGGTTTCTGTTGTTTTCACTAAATTAAGGCCTGTCACCTCAAGGAGGGTGAGCCTCTGCCTCCAGCCAGGGTTCTGTGTGGACACTTAAATACCTCACACTTTCTCCGGGAATTTGCTCATGATTTTGTCTTGCACCACCCTAAACCGGACTTGTCTAAGACTCAGCCTTCCGCTCTAGCGCAGCTCAAGCCTCCCTCAGAGTTTGTGGACCTTACATGTCCGCCACCCTGTCTGTCATACACGGCACACCTACTTTTCATTGTTCTTGTTCATGAAATGTATAGTTCTTTTGTTCTATGAAACAATGACAGTGACTTCAGGATTAAGATTATATTTGAATTCCTGGTTTGTAGTGCAAAGCCTAGCACAGAACTGGAATTTGGTGTTTGTTGGTGAAGGAAGACATTAAAATTAGCAACTGCTCCCTCTGGTGCTCAGCCTGTGATCTCTGAAAAGGTCTAAGGAACTTGGAAGTGGCAGGCCGTTACAGTGCAGTTGATGTCCTCAGTCTAGGAGAAAACCAGGTGCTTAAGTTTCAGTTTCAGCTGAGACCTCCAGTAGGTTCCTTTCTCTATGTCAGACTTCCGTTTTTATTTTGTGGCAACCCGAAATGGGGTGGGGTCTTTCATTTTCTTAATCTGTGTCAATTTGGGGTCGTTCTCCCAGTTTAAGGGTCCAGAATGGTTTGTCACTGGCCTCCGCAGCGTCTCATTCCCAGTAAAATGAGAGCCTGCAAAATAAATTTCAGTGAATGAGATTTAAAGTAAAATGAAAGTACAGTCTTGGTTGTATCTGTCGGCGCCTAATAGAGAACCAGGGAAACTCCTTTTGTAAGAAAGAAACAACACTTGCCTCTGTAAGGCCCTATAGCTCAGGGGTTAGAGCACTGGTCTTGTAAACCAGGGGTCGCGAGTTCAAATCTCGCTGGGGCCTGAGTGGTTTATTTACTGGTATGGGTAATTTTTTATACCCCTTCCTCACTGCCACGAGAAAATCCTGAGAAACCAGTCGATTCTAGCCTCTTCGTGCTCGGTAATAACCCTGCAAAGTGGACCGGACTCCCTTTCTGTTCATGCAGGACCGCGCAGCGCCGAGTCCAGGAACATGGCCGCCTCCGCCCCGCGCTGCGGAGCTGCCGCCGGCCTCGGCGCACAGCCCTAGCTACGTGGGCCCACGGCCTCGGGGCTGGAGCCGGGCAGGAAGTCGGCCTGGCGAGGGAAGAGGAAGCCGAGCCTCTTTTCTGGGTTCCGGACGAATTTGGGATCGCGAAGGAGGCCCCCCGGGGTGGGGCCTGGCCGGCGGCGGCTTCGGGCTCGGGTTGGGGACGCGCGAGTTCCTTTCGGAGGCGTCTGGGGCCCGCGAGGGACGAGACGTGGGTAATCAAATTTGACCTGGGCTCATAGAAATTGCCGCTTCCTTTTTGAAAACACTAAACATGATTTCTTCGAAAGTGAACGGCCGCCGAGGCGCCGGGCTCACCGCTCCCCGTGGGCGCGCCCGCCGGAAGGGGCGCTGTGGGCTCCTCGCGTCCGCGGGGCTCTCGGCTTCCGCTACGCCCCGGCCTCCGCCGCGTGCAGGTCCCGCACGGCCGCGAGACGCAGCCGGCGCTGGGCGTCCCCGGCGAGGGTGGAAAGTCCTCCGCGAGACGGGAGCGCCAGCCTCCGCAAGAGCGGGCCCACAGCCGGACGCGCGCGCGCACACTACGCCTTCCCCGTGCCGATGACTCTTCTCGTTTTAAAAGGGAGCTCTGGAAGGGACTATACGTGCTCCCTTCGATAGCTCAGCTGGTAGAGCGGAGGACTGTAGAGCTATGTACGCCTAGTAATCCTTAGGTCGCTGGTTCGATTCCGGCTCGAAGGAAAAGCTGCTGTTTTGAACTTTGAGGCCATTCAACCCAGCTGTCTTTGTCTCTGGGCAGTATTATAACCAAACATGGAGTGAAATTTACTGGACACCTGGTTAGAGACCCCTAAGGGTTTAACCAGAAGTAATACACAGTTTGTCTCCTTAGACAATTGATGCTGCTGGGCAACAACCCTAGCTAGAGGAATGTTGCTGAAACCAAGTGGAACGAGCATCAGATGATCTGACAAGGGCACCACTTGGGGATACAGTAACTGCTACCAGGGAGATAAATTTGTTTAAACTGGCTGTGAGTTTTAGTATAAAGTATTTATTCGTTTTTATTAACAGTATTTTTGCTTTGACTTTTGTTAGGAAAATTTGAAGTTTAATATCTAAAATTTAAGGCTGGGCATGGTGGTGCACGCTGTAACCCTAGTACTTGGGAGACTGGGATAAGAGGATTCTACTGAGTTGGAGGACAGCTTGGGCTACAAAGTGAGTTCAGTGCCAGCCTGGACTACACGAGGAGACCTTGTCAAAAAACAAAACCAAAAAAAAACTCCTATGCAAAAAAACAAAAACTAAGGTTTAGCAAAAAGATGTTCTAATTAAAAGACTGAGGTTCTTTTAATGTTGTACTCCCTGTCATATTTAAACCTGCAGCATCGTATTTAGTTGTTTGTGAAGAATTTAGCATATATATATATATATATATATATATATATATATATATGCACTCAGTTGCCTTTTTCAGAGTAGGCCAAAAGCTGGTTGTCAGTGGAATATTGTCCCTTTGTGCTGGTGGTCAGCAAATTTAGGAGGAACAACAGCTGAGAATCACTGCCATAGACTGTTGAGTCAAGGACTATCCAATTCTTTAGAGTTAATTAATAGTGTTAGCTATTTATGGTTTATGATATAGGGATAGATTTGTATTGGTCACTTTATTTGCTGTGTGTGTGTGTGTGTGTGTGTGTGTGTGTGTGTGTGTGTGTGTATTTTTTCCTTTTCCATTCTTTCCTTTCCTCTTTCTCCCATCAAAATTTTTTTGGACAATTTTTTCCTATTCCAATATCTTTTGTACATTCTGGATCTTATTTACTCATCAAGTTTCTCACACAGTGAGGGAATATAATGTTTACACATGTGGGTCTCATTTATTTCACTTATGATTATGATCTTGAGTTGCATCCATTTACCTACAGAAAGCTCAAGATTAGCCTTCATTATAGCCTAGTAATATCTCATTATATGAAAAAACCATATCTTTTTATCCATTCCTCAATTGATGGGTATTTGGGTTGTTTCCAATATTTACTTATTACAAATTGTGCTGCTATGAACATGGGTGCACATATATCACTGTGGTGTGGTGTTTTAAATTCTTCTGGGAAGATACCCTGAAGTGTAATAGCTATAGATTTCTCACTACACTTCAGTGTACTGAACAAAAAAACCACGTGATATAGAAAAAATAGCAAAAGGGACTTTTTGTGATGTCAAAACATTTGAGAGAAAACAGCAAGTTTTTGAAAAAGACCTTAAAAGTAGCAGTTGAAATGTTACCCAAATCTAAAAATACATTTAGAAAATTCTTCAACATTTGTAGAAAATCCTACAAGGCATCAGGAAATTCAAAAGGAATTTTCTGGCATTTTAGCAGCTGCAAGAAAGAGTATTAGTAACAGATTTTTACAGCTCTGTGAGGTGGGGACAACCTTGTGTCTTCTCACTTCTCCAGGTAAAGCTAAATTTGAAGAACTTGATCTCCTCTGCTTACACGATTAGATTTTGGAAATCTAGAGCTGGAGCTATTGGAATTTCAAGAAAGCTCTACCTAGAAAAATAAATCTAATATCTGAGTTCAAAACTTGAGAAGATGGAATGTGAAGGGATGACAAAGGACAGCACAGTTGGTAGCTCTGAAAATTAATTCTAAACTGCAATTCTCTGTCAAATAATTTTAAGCCAATGAAAGCACTTGGGATTGCTTTTCTTACCTTGTTTGTATCACTTTATGGTTGCCAGTAGCTGTTTTCAGCTTCAAATGATAGCAAATCTATACAAGAAATGGACTAACAGACGACCTGAGTGTTGCTTATGTTGCTTTCAAACTACCAAAAAGCTAAAGTTTGACAAATTATCTGTGTGCCTACAACAACAAAGATGACATTAATTGTGCAAAAGCACTCCAAATGCAAGCTTTTTTTTTTTGATAAAAGCCATTTGTATCATTGAAAGCTCTGTTATTGTGTTTTGCTTTTAAGACAAAAGATGTTAGTGCTATGAGTTGCTCTTCTAAACTAACATCAAAATTCAGGTTAAAATGCAGTATTAGCACTTTGAGATCAATAAATGGGTTTGGGATTGCAGTTTGAACACTCGATCTACAAAAGTTTCGCCCTCGCAGGCTTAGAGCTAACGCCCAAAGATGTGTTTTCTTTCGGTTACTTGCAGTTCCCACCTAGAGTGCTACCTGAAGCCAAAATTCAGAGACCAAGCCTAATAGACGGCACAGAATCTGTGATGTGTACAGATACCTTCCTTGCTTCCTGCAGGACTCTGAGTTGTAGGATACACTCCCTATGCGAGCTCCCTCCCCGTGTGCTACCCACCCATCTACGGATGAAGAGACATTTTAAACTAAGAGATTTCGTTTATGTAGTTTGAGCTAAGGCAGGACAGGAAGGAGGGGAAGTATTTAATGTGAATTGGAATAACATTGGGAAAACAAATTCCAGATGGAGCAAGTAATATAATCAAAAGTTGGAGAGGTGGAGGAGCGATTCCTGTTCAGAGAAACTGCCAGTGGCGTACAAAATACGAACAGACGCTGGAAGAAGTCACCCCCAACGTGCGTGCTCATTCGCTGCCCACCCCTGCTCCCCGAATCTGATGTCCCTCAGATTCCCCTCTAGGATTTGATGCGTGGGGAGGGTGGCAAGTAGAGGTGGACAGGTGTTCCGCGTCAGTCCTGGGCTCAGGACTCCATGCCCCACCGTACATCTGCTCCCGCCCTCAGGGGACCTGGCTCTCTACTAGACTTTTGGGACCCAGTTTAGTGGAACTCGGATGAGTGCCCTGCGGTCTGAAAAGTTGCCTCCCGTCACCCTATCCGTTGGAAGTGTGCAATGTGTGCAAGATATGGAGCGATGAAAATGAGCAGCAAATACGGAAGAACTAAGTAAGGCCAAAACTGTGTGTCCCGAGGAGGAAATAACAAAACTGTGAAGCAGCCTGGCGGACTACTGCGGCTGTGAAATCTTGTAATACAGTTTACAAGCAATAGTACCAACGCTCTGTATATCTCGGCTCGTTGGTCTAGGGGTATGATTCTCGCTTTGGGTGCGAGAGGTCCCGGGTTCAAATCCCGGACGAGCCCGGTGTTTGTCTCCCTTTTAAACTTTGCTACTTTCCCCTTCCTCTTCTTTAGCAACTACTAGGAGACGAAAAATTTGGGGCAAACTTTCTGGCATTCGGACTGTGCTATCAAAGAAACCAGCACTGAATGACTGTGAGGCAGAAGGTCCTGGTGGCCACATCGGCAGGAAACTCTCTGGGTTCCTGGTCGCTTTGCCCCGGGGTGCCTCGCGTGTGTGTGTGTGTGTGTGTGTGTGTGTGTGTGTGTGTGTGTGTTCCCGCTTCCCCCTCCAACCCCGCGCCGGGTCCCCTGGAGGCCGTGCCCGCGGCCCCCGGCTTCCTCCGCAAGGGCGGTTCCCGCCGGCTGTCCCGGGGCAGGGAGGCGGGTCCAAGCAGGAAAAACAGGGTGAGGTCCCTACTTCCCGGAGTCGGGAATTCGGATCCTCCTCAGCTCTCGCAGTGCAGCCGGTCAAGTCTGGCGAGCACTCAGGGACAGGCGCCCACCACCCCAGCACGTGCAAAGCGAGATTCAAAAGGACACCTCTGCGGTTTTCACCAGCTCCCATCGTCCTACTGGGAAGAAGGGTGAGAAATAAAATCTTCTCTTTTAGCCTACTCCCCATTTCTGACACCTGGTTCGGAGGACAAGATGTTGGCCCTGCATCCCCCTTGCCGCCCTGCAACCTTGTCCGGAGCATGTGGGCGGGGAAACCAGGGCAGAGTGGGCCTCGTCCGCGGGGCGTTTCCGGGCGCATCCGCGGAGCTGAGGCGTGAAGAAGCAGAGAAAAGGCAGGTTTGTGCAGGAGTTGGCGATTCTGAGTTCCCTCCGTGGTTTCAGTTTTCCGCAGCTAGACAGAGATACCCGCGCGAATTTCTCACTGTCTAGGACCCAGGCTCCGAATGGGACCACAGCTGCGAATGGAAGGGAGCCACGGGGGACCTGTGCTTGCTCCAAACTAAGGAAACTTTGCTGCGTACACAGGTTGATCATCAGATTTGTGAAGCAGGCCTCATCCAGTTTTTGCAGGCTGAACTAACTTTTGGGGACTGATGTTTTCCTTTATTTTCTCCACCTCCCCACCCTTGACCCACCCTGAGCCAGTGTTGTGAAATTCTTGGAAACTGTTCCCAACAGCCTCTGCTCCAAGCTTTCTTGCTGAAACACTGCTTTCTTGCTCTGACAGAGCACATAAAATGATAACAGCACGTGGGTAAAACAACATTTTTATTTAGGAAGAACTGTTATAAAAAAAAATCAGTACTATCCTGGAGCTTGTATATCTCCATGACCCTCCCTTTGTAACAGTAAGAATATTAGTGCCAAATCACAAGTGAAATCAGTATGATTTCACATTTATCTAATTAGCATATTACCAAATTTACATAGGCAGCCTCTAACAGACTAAGAATAATTACTTAACTGCAAAGCTACTACCTAGTCAGTGCAGAAGGATACTTTCTATTCCATGGGCAATTAGTGTCTCTTTCTCAGGTCCTCAGGTTCCTCATCTGTAAAATTGGGGAAGGACTGGCAGATGGTCTCAGAGATCGCTCTCTGTCTTATTTGTCTTATTCTACAATGCACGGACTGCTGTAGTGTTAGCAGGGCGACTCTTGGATGAAAGAAAGTACTCCAGTAATGTGGAGATGAACTACAGCTTGGCAGAGAGGATGGGGCCACCCAGGAACCAAACAGTGTGCCTGGCCATGGTCAGAGAGTGGATGTCAGGTTATAAGCAGTAAAATGGCTGTCAAGTTATTGTTGAGCGCATTTGCCTATGACTCAAATTAAAAGTATGAGTAAATAGCAAACCAGTGTCAGCTGGTGAAGCCTTCAGGACTTTTCATATAATCTGTATTTGAGCAAAGACTCTGTAAACAGTGGGAAAGGGGGTGGATACAAAACCCAACATTCCTTGACAAGGGGTTGTTAATGGTTGTCTTCGGAGATATAAGAGTTCGTCCCCATTCTCCCCTCAGTCAACAGTGCCCATTTCCTGGAGGCCAGGTGCTCCTTACATGTGGGTTTACCTCCCTTAATCATTGCTTTTGTGAATTAGCATCAGTGTCATGTTTGTAGACACCAAAGTGTTAGCCTTACAAAGGAAATTTGGAGAGCGTGAACTTCATTCCCTCTATCACCTGTTTTACAATCAGCCCTAAAGATGGCATCAGACACATATGCTTTATATAAAGGGGGAAAGTGTGCTACCATCTGATTTCCTGGAAGTAGAGAGTCCTGCTTTCTATGTGTAAGGGCGATTAGCTTCTGGGAGAGACAAAGCAAGAGAGTCCAGGAAATAGGAATGATTTTCAAGTTGTCAGAACTTAAAAAATATGTAGCTTTTCTCAATTGTCAGTTGCTTCACTTGTATTAAATTACTGACAAAGATATAATGTTCATTAGTAGACTAATTCCTGGTCGGATTTGGAAACACATGAGTAAGAATTTAGGTGCTTGTTAATGAAGTATTGCATTTAAAATTCCCATTTTCTGTTTCAATGTAACTTCTTGTGTCAAGTTCAAGAGAAAAGCAAAAATGCCTTTCTGGCTTGTCAAGGCTGTGAGCAGGTTATGAACTCTCCCCAGTGTCAGAGGCAGGGCTAGAGTTGGAGGAAGGCATCTGTCCATGTTCCCTGGGAGTCCGGGCTAAAATCAGAAGCTGCTCAGGCCGAGCCAAGCAGTTTGTGCTTGAGCAACACTTCAGCCCACGATGCTGGGTGTGAGTGCATGTGTCCTGGGTTAGAGTGGAGACCTATGTGAGCCAGCAGAGTTCGGCCATGGTGTTGAAGTCCTCTCAGGCTGTGGTTGTCGGCTGCTGCTTGCTGTGGGACTGCTGAGTCAATCAGTGACTGATAAGACCTTAGAGATGTTGCAATGAGCCTGGCAGCCGTCCTCCCTACAAACAAGTGGCTGGTAACTTTTAAGAGCTCAGTTCTTTGGTGGTTCTTTAAAAAGTGCTATGTTGTTCATTTAAAATAAGCACCACTTGCAAATGATATTTTTTCCCACAAAAGAAAACAGAATGTTGGCTACTGTGTTGGATGCCAGTAGAGCCCCTGTCATGTAGGTCCCATGTCCTGTTATTTCTCTTTGCTCCTGAAACACTTGGAGCTTTAGCACTTGGCAGAACAAACTTTGACATTTGGTAGTCCTGGCAGGGGCAAGTCTGCCTCTTCCTTGTCAGAGACTCCATCTCCCCTGAAGTACCAAGCATGGAGGGAAGGTGCTTGTGAAGCTTTGCTTAGTCCTCTTCACACTACCCCGACCTTCTTTCTTTTAGCTCATGATTTGGGTGAGGGCACAGGGAGAAGGGAAGAGGACAAATGCAAAGATAGGGTATTGGAGACCCTGCAAGGGACAGCAGGGACATGGGATGGCCAGATGTTTACAAGGAACAAAAGGCCAGGGGCAGCTGGGACTTTGGTATTTATTGATTACAGCTGTGTCAGAGATGTGGGTGCAGGGCAGGGAGTGTTTCCTGGAACAGGAATGTTTAGTAAGAGGAACAAAGCACTCTTGCAAGGACAAGACGATGGGAAATAAAGAACTTCCCATGTGAGCCTACAGCACCCTAGCCCTGGGGCTTTCAGCTGCAGCCAGAAGACAGCTGGGAATTTCCTCCTTCCAATCTGGCTCAAAGGGCCAGGACAAGGATAGCCTCAGACGTGCTCCACACTCAATTTATAATTTGTGGTGCCCGACACTCGGACAGGGTTGTGCCCCAACAAAGTTGAGAAGCTGGGGACCTTTAACCTCTTCTCGATTCTTCAGTCTACCCACTTTTGTTCCTTATGTCTTCCGGCTCTTCGTAGTACCAAGAACTGCTGTTAAAGCCAGGCTAGTGACATTGAGAGAGAGAACCTCCTCCCGGGCTGAAGCTGGACAGCTGTGGGTTAACTGTGCAGCTGAGCTCCCAGGGAAACTGATGGAGCTGAGCTCCCTGAGGAGCCTGCTGAGTGTAACCCTAGTTAGGTACAGGCACAGCTACTAGGTAACAGCAGTGGAGCATAGCGGGTTTGGAAAGCTCCGTCTGAATTCCCTGTCCTCTGATCACCGTTCAAGCATCCCTAGTAATTGCTTACACAAACAGGCTTCCTTCAGGCCAACTCACCAGCTTTTCGCATAGAGCTGGGTGAGTGAAAGTCAGGTCAGCGCACTATAAGCCATCAGTTTGGGATCTCTGTTTCGGGGTTGCCTCTCTAGCTGTGAATATTGAATGCTGTCAATCCACAGAGAAATTAGTGGGCAGTGCCCCTGAGGACTGGAGGGACTGAAGAGGATTATTCAGGGCTCAGAGAAGGTGTTGCTGAGCGGAGTCTGGAAAGATGACCAGATTTTCTTCCTGTAATCAGAGGCCTTGATGTCAGACTCCAGGGTTTATTTGGTGTTTGACCTGCTGGTTGGTGTTTAAGCAAACCAGACTTAAGTGCCATCTACTTTACACAGTCTTGACAATGACTCATACATATGACAGCTTCATACGATAAATGCTAACATGGATTATTATAATTGTCATGATGATTTCACATGCAGTTGTTTACTGGAATGCAGCTGTCCTAGCTGTCACCTCAGATGTGAGCAGATTGAATCCTTGGAGGTGGGTGGACCACAAAAGAGGCCTGCAGATTTGGAAAAGAATCACACAGTTGTAGATCTAGCATCAGTGGAGTTGAGTGCCAAGGTTGGGAAACGCTTGTTATTTTCCTAAGATGACTATAAGGTATGTAAAGTGATCTGATAGCTTTAGCACACTGTTTTAGTGAGGCAAAGAATTTAGTTTTAGAGGGGCTGCAACAGCAATGTTACAGTGATGTTGGAGATAATTATTTTTGCAACTGTGCTTAGGAAATGAAAGATTGGGTACTCAGGGATAGTTTGCTGTGGACAGGTAAGGATGAAAGGAAGGAGAATCCTGGTTGGTATCCTAGTGAGGATATTTCTGGACATAGCAGCTGGGAGGTTGAGGCAGGTAGCATGTGATAATACATGTCCCCAAACCTTCTATAGAGATAATTTCATGGTTCTGTGAGATCCATGGAGTAAGTTGCTTCGCATACTTTCATGAAACAAAACTGTATCATGGACAAATAGAAAGTATAATCTAAAAGCATCCTACTGGAAGATCCTGTTTTATTCTGTAGACTTCTTCCAAATCAGCTCTTGGAGTGGCCAATAACATCAGAAACAGTATATTACGGATCCAGACCACTGCACATGAATTATGAAAACTCAATCCATTAATGAGAAAAAGAATCAAAACAGACAACTTTTGGGGAACAGACCATGTTTATAAAAGTTTGACTCCTGAACAAATTGCTAATTATTTCAGGTGGTTAATATTTGACCCAGTCTGGCCCGGGAGAAAGGTGAATGCCCTTGGTCTGCACGCTTCTGCCGAGTCTGGTGAGCCATGTATCTGCTCCCCCACCCCTTTATATGAGTAGTACACTATCAGAACCAGGAGAGCCTCTAGGTGCACACAGCTGGAACCTGTTTCCAAGGAGCCAACATTTGAACCCATCTCCAGTTGGACGGAGACAGCCAGACTCTTGTAAGATCCTTTCTCCTGGATAATCTGTTCTGTTTGTTTATATTACACTGTTTCTAGCCATTCATCCATTTGAATGAAGCTATTTTTCCTGCGTTAGGTCCTTTGGGCCCCAGTACGTGACTAGGAAAAGAAATGCATAAGATAAAATGTAAAACAAACAAATGAAAAAAGCTCTTTTTGGGGATAGCCTGCATGTGGATGAATTTCTAATTTAGGGAGAATTTCTAAATCGTGATAAAAATCTCCAGATTTCTGGGAAATCATTTGCTGAAGGGCATGTGAAATGGTCCTGCTTGTGTCCACATTATAGACACTGTGCAAGGCTTGACAAGGAAGGGAAAAGAAAACACACTTTCAGCCCTGCTCTAGTCTTCCCTAACTAATTTCTTTTCTTAGGAAAGTTTTGGATGCCTCCTTCTTTTTTTCTTCCTTTCTATTTATTTATTTAGAGATAATATGTAGTGTGGGCTGGACTTGAACTCACTAATGTGGCCCAGGCTGGCCTCAAACTCACAGTGATCCTCTTGCCTCAGCCTCCCAAGTGCTGGCATTACAGGCATGTGCCACCGTGCCTGGCTTGGGTGCCCTTTGAAAACAAAGTTTCTGATTCTTTTCATCTTGCATTCCAAAACCAAAGGAAGTAACCACAAGAAAGTGGCAGGTTGAATGGAAGAAGGAGGAAGAGAACTGGAGGGGAAATGTGATCACCGTTCCCTGTGGAGGATGGTGAGGCTGTGTTTGAAAACAGTGACCACAGTTTCCTCATCATAAACTGTGAAGTGAACTCCTTGGTGTGTGAAAGCTGAGTAGCGCTTGCATTTGGGAAGAAGAATATAAATTCTTGTCATGACTACAGGATCAGTTTGAGTCAGTAAATTGGGCCTGAAGAGCAGTGGGACCAATTCTGCTGATGAAAGTCAAGTGAGTTATGTGTGGTGAGAGAGGTTCAGCACTCGTGACCTGGGCAGGTTCATTTCTGTCCCCCAGTCTGGCTCTTCCCAGCTTCCTGACAAACTCACTTTATGTGGCTTTAAAGGAATATCCCCTTGGACACATGAGGAGGTTGGGGGCAGATGTCAGACAGTATTGGTCCCGCAGTTTGCCTGCTGGGAGGAGGTATCTGAATGTATTGGCGATCGCAGTTTACATAAGGCTGACGAAACCTTAGGTGCATTAGTACTAAATAAACATGCATATTCTGCAATAAAAGCAGAGTTACCCCTTTGCCTTGTCAGACTGAGACCTGAGTGCTCAAACCCTGAAAAGTGAGAGGCGTTTTAGGAGGCAGACCTGCTGGTAGTGTTTGTTTACCTTACCTCTGGTGACATGGCCTACACAGCTAGCCTGAGAGGTTAAAGCCTCTCGGTGACATAGGGCACAGCTCACTCTGTCATCGATTTTTCCAACTGGTGCCTGTACCAGCGTCTAAATTGTTAATAGTTTGTATTTATGCTTCCATTGTCACTGGACTTCTGCTGCTGAACCTGGAAAAGGCTCCAATATGTTTAGTGAGCGCTGCGGACTTTCAGTCCTTTTTAAAGCCACTCTCATTTATAGATGAGAAGATTTAGGCCTGCAGAGGAAAATGAAGTCAATCACTGAGATAATATTAAAGGTCTGTTTTGAGGCACTGATTCCAGGTGAACAGTATGATCCCTGCCCTTTGCAGATTGTGTGCCAATGGGAAACACTGACAAGTAAACAGTGAGTTGTTTGCCCAAGATCACATAAGTAATGCTGACCTGGAAATAGTATCCATGAGACCTAAACATAAATTCATAAATATTTTGTAATATCCTATGGTCAGTATGAAACTTTGCAGCTTTTGCTTTGACACTCACATCTAATCTCCTTAGCATGCACATGGTATTCCTCAGCAGTATACCATGTTGTAGTTCTTATGGAGTAGACCAGGGGGCTAATCTAATCTAATCTAATCTGATTAGAAAGAGTGTGCACTTTGTCCACTAGGTCACATGCCTTCCATGTCACCATGAGAATCCTGGATTTGTTGTTCTAGACTCACAGTCATTTCCCCAGGATTGTTAGCCACACTAAAGGATTCTTGGACTTCTTAAGGCCTACAAAAATATTTGAGATGAAAATGTTTATTGATATATCACAAGAGAACTAAAAAATAAACACTAATAATTTAGTATCTATTAAAATGTATATATATATTTTGAGACAGTGTCTCACAAGATACTCAGGCTGGATCAGTTGTGGTGCACACCTGTAATCCCAGCACTTGGGAGGCTGATACAGAAGGGTTGCCCTGAGTTCGAGACCAGCTTAGACTACATAGTAAATTCATTTTCAGCTTGAATTACATAGTGAGATCCTGTCTCAAACAAACAAATAAGCAAGCAGACTCACAAAACAAAAACCATAGCCAATCACAAATTAAATGAACTGCAGACAAATAATTTTAAAAATTCTAAAAACCAGTTAAAATTTATAGTGAAAAGCCATTTTTATTGTTGGATGCAGGGGTATTTGTAGATATCTAATGTTATATGAGGTGGATCCATGGAGGTTTTTAAAAGATCTGAATGGTCTTCAAAGTTTTTTCAGAAAGAAATTACACCTTGCCTTAGTGTTAGGGGAAATGCATCACATGGTCCTGAAGATCAGGGGCTTCCTCACCTGTTGAGGGGGCTAGCAGCTGAATACTTAATCTCTTAGTCTATCGCAACTGTGATAGTTAACTGATTGGGACAACTTGAGTAAGAAGTTACCAACTAAATTGGGTCAGGATAGTTATGGATGTGGCTGAGGAAATTAATTGAAACTTTACTGGGATTTACTGGGTGGGAGTGACGGCAACCAATGAGTTTGCCAGCTAAGTGGGAAATGAGGAAAGAAGACTCTGTTTCTTTAGTGGAGCTCCAGTCCTCACCTCCGCATTGGACATCGTGTTCTGATTTGCAGCACAGACTCTTTAGCCTTCCATTGCTGATCCGTAGACCTCCTGATATGGACTTGCGTAAGATGCAATGAGTTTCAGCTTTTGACTGGATCCTCCAGCTGTCCAGTGTGCAGATGGATCTGTTGCCCTCTTTCATACCTGACTGTGTGGGTGGCCATTGTAAGCCATCTTGTAAATTCTTTTTTTTTCATCTTGTAAATTCTTATATATTTGTATATATCATTTTAAATCTGTTTCTCTAGTAAGCAGTGACTGATACAAATTTTGGTATCAAGATCTGGGTCATTGCTGTGACTATACCTAGCCATGTGGTTTAGGAGCCTTTGGAATTGGCTTGTGGGAAGATTTTGGAAAGGTTTGGAGATGCCAGTTAAAGAAGCAGCTCTGGAATGCTTAAAGTTGTGCTTGCTGCAAGATCCTGGTCAGAGATCAGCAGAAAGAATGCTGCTACACATGCAGCAGGTAAAGACCAGGCTCATGAGGTTTCTGCTGGGAAGAAGGACTGCTTTAGCTATGGGACTCCAGACCATGTGTGCTATGCTTTGGCAGAAAATTTGTCTGAATTTTACTCTTCTTTAGAGACTTTGCCTGAAACTGAGATTTAAGTATGAGATGAGCATTAATTATTAGAGAAAATTTCAAGGTAGTCTAATGTTGAGGAGTGGCCCAGATATTTTTGGGGGCTTTTGGCCAGATCAATCGGTAAAGAGTCCAGCAGAATATTGTAAAACATTTTGAGTTTGGCTAGAAAGGAAGCTCCAGTAGCAAAGAAAGTGCAGAGGAGAACTTGGTTGCTGAGAAGAAAGAGGACAATAGAAAAGATGGCCTGAGGACATCACAAGGACCAGAAGGGCATCACCCTTTTCAGGCTCAAAATTGCAAAGGTAAAAGGTGCTCTGGGGCTCTCTTTTGCTTTGAAAAGAGAGCCCCAGAGCACCATGTTCTAGAATGGCAGTGGCCTAAGGAATTTGTGCCTGTGGATTGGGCTCATAGCATCAACTAATCCAGACATTCAGTAAAAGGGAAGGAAGCCTGGCAACTGCTTTGGTTGGTGGCATACTTTAACATCATCCATGTGGTGCTTGTTCTAAGTGCATGCAGAATGCAAGGGTTGTGGGGTCAGGAAGACAGGTTTCAGAACACACAGGTTTCAGAACAAGCAGTGTGCCCCTGAGAGGTCAGTGTATGAGGCTGTTGGTAAAGTAAAGACCCTAGAAGGTTGAAGAAGCCAGGAACATGGATTTTCTGATGAAAAGGAGGGGACTGCTAGGAGGGAACAGAGCTGGCCCAAGACAGAAACTGTGGGAGCTACAGCCAGTGGCAGTGTTGTAGGGGTAGAGCCATCCAAGCTCTTCAAATTTCACGTCTTGCCACAGATTGCCCTGGATGCTAGAAATGGAATTTGGGAAGGAGTTAACGTTTGCACTGCTGAATTTTGGATTTTTTTGATCCCATTTCATGCTATCCCCTATTTGTACCTTTTGAAATAGTAATGTTTATCTTAGGCTATTGTATGTTGGAAATGTTTAACTTTCATTTGTACAGGACTCACAGCTAAGGAGACTTTGAACTTGGACTTTTTAGCAATGTTGAAACTGTTAGGACTTTGGCAACTCTTAGAAATGGACTAAATGCCTTTTGCATAAAGGTAACTGTGTGAGTCATTGGGGGGTCCAGGAGCAGAATGTTATGGTTTGTATCTAGATCCCCCCAAAGCCTCATGCACTCATAGGTGGGGCTTTTTGGAGCTAGCTGGGTCTAGGGTGTGATGCTGGGATTAAGATTGCTCAGTCCTGGTGTGGGTGGCACCACCTACAGGGCAGATAGCTCAGATGGAATAAAAAGTGACAGAAAGCAGGCAGCTGCTTTTGTTGCTTCAGCTACTGCTATTCCTTACTGCTTGCCGCCTTTTGCCTGCCCTCCCATACTGTGTACTGTTTCTCTTCTGCAGTGCATCTCTGCTATGTCACCCTTCCCGGGAGCAAGTGGGCTATCGACTGAAACCTTTACAAACTGTGAGCTGAAATAAATCTTTCTTCCTTGTGCTGTGCTGTATATTTTGTGTCAGCAATGAGAAAAGTTACAATCAAGTCTGTGTGTGTGTATGTGTGTGTGTGGTACAGGGGAATAAATCCAGGCCTCATACTAAGTTGTATCTGAACCCCTTTTAAGCTCTTAAAATTTTGATACAGGGTCTCACTAAATCACTAAATTATCCAGACTCAAACTTTATGGGCTTGAATTTTCTTTTCTTTATTTTTGCTTCAAAATATTTTGTAATGGGCTTGAATTTTCAATCTTCCTGTCTCAGCTTCTCAAAGTGCTGGGATTATAGGTGTATCCCACCGTACAGTTACAGAAGGTCATTTTGTCCAAGTGAATCATTTAAAAGCAGACTTCCAATTATATCCAATAAATTCTATGAAATAAAGATGGGTCAGAGATCTCTATTGTCACTCATTTTAGTCATTCATTATTTGATCCCAATTGAAGACAGTAGAGGAAGACAAGAAAAATGAAATGGTAAAGATAATAATTGTCAGCATATACTGATACTTCCTAAATGCTAAGCATTCTATGAAATACTTTCCATTAATTTTATCTTTTACCATTCATAGCATTGTAAGAGAAAGATGTTATTATGATCTTTTAACTTTTGAGGGGAAATGCTAAGACAAGTTTAAAGAATTTCACTGAATTCGCACAGTGTTTAGTTAGCTTTCAACCCCCATGACAATTACGTGAGATAATCAATTTAAAAAGAAGAAAAGCTTATTTTGTCTCAGTTCCACCAGTTTCATTCTGTGATTATTTTGAATATTTGGCTTATTGATTCTGGACCTGAGAAGGCAGAGCATCATCGTGGGAGGACATGGCAGAAGAGCTCTTTACTCTGGGCAGCCCAGGAGCAGAGTTCAGTCAGGTTTCCCACTCGACCAAACTGTATCCTTGGTAACAAAAAAGAAGGATGAGAGAAAGTAAATAAAAGCAGTGGAAGGCCAGAGGGAACATGAGAAAACCCACCTAAGTGCATTGTTCTGCTGAAGCTGAAACAAATTCTTCCTTCAGAAGCTGCGTCCACCAATCATGGAGAGAAGAGTAAATCAAGTAGTGGCTTTCCCTAGCATCCTGCCTCCCCGCACCTCTTTGCTTCCTCTCTTCCTAATGCATTGTCTTATATCTGTAACACTAGGCATGGTAATTGGACATGGAGCATGTTTTTATGTGCAAAGGCAAAAAGATGGCCATGGATTTAGGAAGTGACACTTAAAAAGAATAACTATGTTTGCTGTTGGTCAGCATCACTAATCAAAGGATAGGCTTTTGAAGGACAGCGTTTCATAAGGCATCTGTATCAGTCACTCAGACAGTGGAACTGGCCATCATGAAGCAGGATCTTTGGAAAGAAAAGAGAGCAATGTCTATATATATCAAATAAGGACTTCACTGGGGGCGCCCCTTAGACTGCACAAATAAAAAATGGATTCATTTGACTCTGAAAAATTGTCTTTGTTGCTTTAGGTTGCTCACTTATCGAATGAGGGAATGGGTGTATTCTAGTCAATCAACCTTGCCTCCCTGCATCACTCAAGTGAAATCGCAGTTATTAATCCCAGCAGTGACCATCAGATGGCAGCATCTGGCTAATCAGTGTAGTCACGTTGCCCACCTCCCCCTCCCACTTCCAACCCCTGAAACTTGGTAGAGAGGCAATTCTGAGCCAGTCTTTAATAACCTGGGTTTTTTTTTTAATTGTAAGATTAATAAGATTTTTTAAAATCAATTTTACATGCCTACGACTAAAAGAACAGTCATGTGAGAGGGAAAGCTAGGCTGAAATTTTACTCTGCTCATTTCTCCATCTCCCTTGATTCCTAGATATAAAATGAAAATCAGTGCGTAAGCTTTCTTTGACTTGAGTCTATCCAAACTGTTGACATGTGAGCCTCCAGGCACCAAAACACTCGTCAAAGATCACACTAAGTAATTATCTTAGAAATAACTCCAGATTTGTTTAGATTTGTTTTTCCCTTTTTATGTATTGTGATCAACATCTAATCTTGGGCAGCCAAACATAGTCAATTTGGCTGTGACTTATTGTACTGACTACACCAACTGCTGTCTAGAAAAAAGAAAGGCTTCTGTTTTCAGAGAAGTACATGTTGGCAAAATACTCACTCTTAGGAAGACAAGGGTGGGCAAGGTGGGAAATTACACATGAAAAGAAGGGAGAAAGAGGAGACTGGAATCCAGGAGATGCCGGCTTGCTTTCTCAGCATGTCTCTCCAGTGCTGAGTTCTTATGTCTTTTCTCTGGCCCTTGCTTCCTCTAGACACCTCTACGGTGGTTATGGATCTACAGAGGACCCATTCACTGCTTCTGCTCTTGCTGCTGACCCTGATCGGGCTAGGGCTGGTGCAGCCCTCCTACGGCCAGGATCGCATGTACCAGCGGTTCCTGCGGCAGCACGTGGACCCCCAGGTGACAGGTGGCAATGATTATTACTGCAACTTGATGATGCAGAGACGGAGGATGACTAGTCCGAGGTGCAAGCCCTTCAACAGTTTCATTCATGAAGACATCTGGAACATTCGCAGTATCTGCAGCACCAGCAACGTCGAGTGCAAGAATGGTTTGATGAACTGTCATACAGGTGTTGTGAAGGTCACAGACTGCAGGGAGACAGGAAATTCCAGGGCCCCTAACTGCAGATATCGGGCTATGGCGAGGACCAGGCAAGTTGTCATTGCCTGTGAGGGTAGCCCTGAGGTGCCTGTGCATTTTGATGCATAGACCATCCCATATTGTTTACACCAGTGGCTAGCCTCCAATTTACACCTAGATGGCAATGAGTGACACGTTGGAAAAGTCACAGGCTCTTGTCTCCTTTGCTCGTTTTTTCTGTTTCTTCTGTAAAAGTTATTCTCTTTCAGATATTGCATCCAAGAGAAAAGGAGACATAAATCTATGAGTCTGAGCTTTTCTACAGTAAGCTTTTATAATGCTGATCAGCTTCGTTTGCTCAGATCTTATACTCTGTAATTTAGTCATGATGTATTTTTACTACATTTCAAGCGCTTTCATCTCAGTTATTTTAATACCCCAGGAGCTCTTTAATAATGCCTTTGTATGTAGAAGCTGGAAGTTAAAGAATTTGCTGAGACTATGAAGTTAGTGGAAAAGGTAAGACAAATTCCAGTTCAACTAGATATGTATTGAGGGCATCTTTTGTGCTACCATGTGGAGTGCTTTGAAAATGTCTTCCTTCTGTTATTTCCCTAAGTCAGTTGTTGGGGAAACCATTAAAAATTTGTGACTAACATGCTGCCAAATGAGAATTCTCTGTTCCTTGGCATTGTTATGTTTGTGTCTTTTAAGATCGAGAAATATTAGAAAGTTTCCTTTTTCTTCAAATATTTCAATAATCCCAATAAGTCAAGGTACTAAAAATTTGTTAGTTTGCAAACACTCATTTATGCTCCCTGACTGAAAGATGTTTCATGTGTTCATTATAATAAAGGACAGATCTACAGGAATCTAAAAGGACTGTGCTATGGGATTATTTATTTTTACTCTTTTTCTCTTTAATTTTTTGCTAGTCGATAAACACACACACACCTTAAGACCCTTATACCTGCTGCTTAAAGACCAGTGCTCACTTCTTCCCTGACCACAACAAAGAAACCTTTGCTTCATTTGCCCTGGAGGATGTGGTTCATCTCCAAACTCACACCCATCTCTTTTCCCTTTGGAAACAAACAGAAAAGCAGGGCTACATAGTGTTGATAGCTGGCAATGGGAGAAATGTGTGGATGTGAGCACGTGTGTGTGTCTATATGTAAGACTAACTTGAAAACATTTGAATGACAGTAGATACAGGGAGAAATCTTACACAACTTCCCTTATCTGACTAAAGCACAGCCTCCCCAAAACATAAATAACCACCACTGGCTCCCTTCAAAGGAGTCCCCAGGCTGGAGATAGTCCAAGACAACTGTGAAAATAAACCTTATTTGAATTTGACTCAGGCTGCACATGGGAACTTGCTTCAGTGATGTTAGAAATTAAAATTGAGGTAATAGCATCGATTTACAGGCAAAATCTTTAATTAGGAAAAATGAGAAGGAACTTCGTAGTGAAGGAAGAAAAACAGAACGGGGCACAATTCTGACAGACAAATCAGACTGGCCATTGAAAACACGGATATAGCTTTTAAAGGCACCTTTTTTTTATTTAAAAAAGGATTAAAATAAAAGAGGACATAACAAAGCAGGTCAGAACAGAACAATTTAAGCAACATAGTGTTTCACCACAAGACAACCCGACAACAGTAGCTACCACAGTGTTTCTTTCCTTGAAATATTTGAGTATACCTTCATATACTATCGTATCAAACATAACAAGACAGTATAAAACCAAGAGAATGAAAGTATTACAGGGTATTCAGAACCAACTAACAGAAAATGAACAATGGTTACTATATTATCTCTTAGTCCATAAAAAATTTGTTTATACTATTACGTATAATAAAATCCAATAAGATACAACATCATAAAACCGATGGAGACAGAAGAACAAAAGCTTGGTGGGACTTCAAAACAAGATGATACTAAATCAGCACTAGCTATTATAATGTCTTGTTTTCTTCAAACTAGCTGTTCATACCATCACAGACAATAATATTAAACACCCCAGAATAAAACCATTCCAACTTATGAATGAAAACATTATAAGGCTCCAAAGCAATATAATGGGAATCATGATTTCCACATACTTTTATGTATTATTACCATTTCTTACACTAGGGAAACTATTTGGTATTTATACATGTGAGTTTGATTTATTTCACTTATGAGTATGGTCTCAAGCTGCATGCATTTATTTATAAATATCTCAATGTGATCATTCTTTACAGCTGAATAGTACTCCATTGTATAAAAATACCACAACTTTTTTATCCATTCCTCAGCTGATGGACACTTAGATTATTTCCAAGATCTGGCTATTAGAAATTGTGCTGCTGGGGCTGGGGATTTAGCTCAGCGGCATAAGCGCCTTGGAAGCAGGCAGTCGTGAGTTTGATCCCTGGTACCGGTAAAAACAAAAGAGACCAAAAAAAAAAAAAAAAAAAAAAAAAAGAAATTGTGCTGCTATAAACATGGGCACATATTAAAGGCACCTTAAGATGTTGCACTATTCACTGATCATTTATTTACTAAAAAGAAAAACTAAAAAATATATTTAAAATGCAATTCCTGTACCATCATCCCCCAAAATAAAGGCATCACTAGGGTAGGCTATCAGATGGTAATTTTTCATTGGATCACAAATATAGTGTTTTATGACATTTTTCTTGTGTGACAGGGGATTGCCTCCTATTGTAGGATATGGCTATGCCCTCTTCTTGTCCTTATGTCATTGGTGGGACATGAGAAGGTCCCCCAAGGAGGAGCTGGGAACCTCACTTCACCCCACCTATGAGTAGGTTGTGAGTTTGCAGACTTCTATCACCGACAAAGAATTTCTAAGACATGTCAGTAGTGAGAGATGTAAAAGGTTTATTAGTCAGAATTTTAACAGAACACATCCAGAAAGAATGGAGTACAGGCCCTCAAAATGGAAGCACCACCCTGCCTTGCAAGCAGGCAGTCGTGAGTTCGATCCCTGGTACTGATAAAAAAGAAAAAGACAAAAAAAAAAAAAAAAAAAAAAAAGAAGCACCACGGTCTGTGGCTGAGGGCTGTGATCTTCAGGTGTCCCCAGACGGTGGACTAGGTGTACGTTTCTGCTGTCTGCCAGGCTGCACACTTGGTGGGGCAGGTCAGACTAAACCATTCGCATGTTTAGAAGTTTAGAAATACACTGGCCACTTCAGAGTGCTGCGCTTTTGAAGAGGAGTGTCTGTGGGAGGAAGCTCAGTGTACAGGTGAAAAGTACAGGCTCCGATTTACAGACTCACTGTGTCTTTAAGATTCTTAGAAAAGCTTTTGGTGTTTTCAGTAAGTTTCCTGGAAGGGAAAAAGCATTGTAGCCTTGGGTAACTTTTTGTCTTTAGGAACAATTTCTCTTTGTTTCTGTTTTCTCTTGCTTTGTAAAAGTTGCTTTATTTTCCTAATTGAGAATTTTTAGTTTTACTTGTACATTTTTGTGGTACATAACGGTTACACCCACCATGGAGAGGTAGGACATGCAGCCTCTTAATTCTCACGTTAGAACACGAGCTGCTGGAGGGAGCTGGCATCCTTAATTCTTTTTACTTCCTCCTCTTCCCCCCTCTCCCTTGCTGTCACCTCTTTGTTCCATTTCTTCTCTTGTCTTTTTTCTTTTATTTCTCTGTCTCTTTTCTTGTCTTCCTTCCTTCCTTTCTTATATCTTTCTGTTTTCTTTCTTTTTTTGTTTTTGTTTTTGTTTTCTGAGTCTCACTATGTAGTGCAGACTGGCTCAGGCTGGCCTCAGTCTGGTGACAATCCTCCGCTTCAGCCTCCCGAGTAAGATCACAGGTGTGTGCCACTATATCTGGCTCCTCACAGTTTTTCGTGAATGTACAGTTTTTCTTGAATGTGCAGTTTAAAAAATCACAATTTTTTTGGCCTCCTTTCTATATCCTTTTTATCCTTCGCTTGGCGACGTCATGGCGCCCCCTGCTGTTACAGTGCTCCTGCTTCTTGAAATTAAAGAGCAGAGGAAGAAAAAGGCACATTCTACACACAGTGTTTGGAAGGAAGGACAGGAACTAAGATGCCTCTGCCTTTAGTGGAAGAGAGATCACGGGTTAAGACCTGAGAAACTTTGACTTGTGTCCCTGTGAGGATCCTTATCCTGTCTCAACCTTCTATTTTGTATGGAATCACGGTTATTTTACCTTTGTTTTTCAAGGTCACATTGCAGCTGAGTGATGTCTTGTAGAAAATTAACTTGACTTTGTAAGCTCCAACCCTAAATGACCTGACCACTTGATATGTCTTAAAGAATACCATTTCCTCCCTTGCCAGTATAGCACCAAAAGCCTCTTTCAGGTACAACTGTGTATGCGTGTGTGTGTGTGTGTGTGTGTATGTATATATATATTTATGTATAGATTAAAAACTTGTGGTAAACTTAACGCCAGCAGAATCAAATCACCATGGTGCTGAAGGTAGATGTTTCAGCTGAGGAAGGTTGCCAGCATAAATAGAGATGTGGAGAAGGAAAAGGGAGGCATTGAGGCATTTTGGCTTCTCCTGCGTGTTACTGTTTCAGCTGTTGGTTCTCTTGGAGGAGCTCGTCATGACTAGCTTCCCCAGTGTGAGTTGACCACTGTCATCAGAGGAGCTCAGGACCTTGTTGGTGAAAGTGGCTGTGGTTTGCTTTGGGGGAGCTCTGGTCCTTGCGTCTAGCGTTGCTTCCTGGCTCCAGAAGGGAAGACGTGTGCCATTTAATCTCCAGGATAAACTTGTCACTCTGGCTTTCTGGCATGTACTTGACTGTTCCTATCGTTGGAGGAGCTCAGGGCCTCTGTGTCGCTGAGGATGGCTATGGTGCTTTTCAGGTCAGCCCTGGTCTTTGTTGTGAGTGTGACTTCTCAGCTCCAGTGTAGAACACCCAGTTCACCAGCACAGCTCCTTCACCCCGCTGGCATGGACTTTCTAGCTTCCACCACTGACCTTTGGGCCTTCCCAGCACAGATCTGTAAAAGAGACTGGTGTGAGTCCTTCTCATGGGCTCTAGACCTCCAGTTGGACTCCTGGGAGGCACTATACATGGCACCTTAAATGTTTCCTGCCCAGCGCAGCACCAGCAGCACAAGCGACCAGACAGCGGTGACCTGAGAGGAGCCAGAGTCCATGCCGTGTGGTAGGGCAACGGTGATTTCCAGCTCTCCAGGGCCAAGAGCATGGGCAACAGCATGGCTTCCCTGATTGACACAAGCGTGGCTGGCTATAGCACTTTTTTTCTGAGCTTCCCCTCCAGGTCCCTCACTTACCCTATCCATGGTAAGGAGGCTCTTCCGTGGTTTTGCCAGACTCATTTGGGTGCTTTAAAAGTAGATACTTGGAAGCCACTAATCCATTTAAACAGAGGTAAGTTAGGAACCTGACAAGGCTCCATCTGTGTTCTTGGGGTGCCTCCTATACACTTATTGATCTGGAGGCACCTGAAGATAGACGTGCCCTAAATATCACATTTGTCTCCCAGTTGGCCCCAGATATTAGAAAAAAGCTTCAAAGGCTAGAAAGATTCAAAAGTAAATCACTCAGAGTTAGTGGAGATAGCCCAAAAAGTCTTAAACAACTGAGAAGATATATGGGACTTAAAACTTGGACTGAGAGGAACAAGCTTTCAGTGATTTAAAACAGGCTCTTGTGAATGTTCCAGCCTTCACTCTCCCTGACTTAGCCAAACCTTTCCAGTTGCATATGGCCGAGATTCATGGGATCACCAAAGGGATCTTAACCCAGTACTTAGGACCCTGGAAGAGACCTGTTGCCTATCTCTCCTGTGATTAGACTCCTCAGCTGCAGGTGGCCAAATTGCCTACAGACAACTGCAGCCACCACAACCAAGGAAGCCTCTAAGTTGACTTTTGGCCAGAGACTCCAGATAGTGGCCCCACATGTTGTGGAGACACTATTGTGGTTGCCTTCTGATAGATGGCTTTCCAAAACTCGCATTGTCCAGTACTAAAGCCTTTTTACTAGACTGACCACATGGAGTTCCTGTCTACCTCTGCCCTCAACCCAGCGACTCTCTTGCCTGATGATGACCCCTCAATGCTGATACATAATTGTATGGACATTATTGACTTGGTCTCAAGCCTGCAAGCTGACCTGACTGATGTCCTGCTTGCCCAGCCTGAAGCCATCCTTTTCACAGATGGCAGCAGTTACCTCCACCAAGGTACTCAAGTGGCAGGAGCTGCAGTAACCACTGAAGCTGAGGTAATATGAGTCCAAGCTTTAGGGTTGGGAATTTCAGCTCAACAGGCAGAACTGATAACCCTTACTCAAGCCCTAAGATGGGACAAATAGTTGGTATGCTTTTGCTATCATCCATATGCATGGGGCCATTTATTAGGAAAGAGGACTATTAACCTCAGTAGAAACAAAGATTAAGAATGCTCTCCCTGAGGTGGCACTAAAACCAGTGGGGCTTATAATGCTCCTCCCAACACTCCTGCCAGCCATACTACTCAAGCTGTCTTACTTGGATTCAGACTTGAGACCAGCCAAGAGCTTAGAGGCCCAACTCTTTCCACAATAGCTCATCCAGGAGACCCATTGGGCCACTCACTTGGGGGAACCAAATTGGCCAAGTAGAGACTAAAGGGATCAGCTGTTTTTGCCCACAATGTCTTCAAGTGAACCTTAAGCTGGCCACAACTGATGTTATAAAGAGAAAATGAGGATTTAGCCCTGAACACCACTGAAAGACAGACTTTGCCAAAATGGGCCCAGGAAGAGGGAGACATAAATATCTCTTAGTTCTTGTAAACACATTCACCGGGTGGAATGAAGGATTTGCCACTTGGACTGAATCAGCTCTCATAGTAGCTAAGAAACTCCTCTATGAGATAGTGCCTTGATTCAGTTTGCCTGGGGTCCACAATGGCCCACCTTTCATAGCTCAGATCACTCAAAATTTAGCTGTGGCTTTAGAAATCAGTTAGAAATTACATTGTGCCTACTGGCCTCAGAGTTCAGGCCAAGTAGAAAATAAACAGAACCATAAAGGAAACTATTTAAAACAATTTAAAAGGAAACTATTTCTTGAGACTGGTGAAAACTGGATAAGTCTCCTTTCTTTTGTCCTTCTGCCCCCCTACCTCCAGGGCATTACTCCTTTTGAGGCCATGGACAGCCACCTGCCCCCTTTGATCCCCTGTGTCCGAGATGATAAGTTGACTGCTGTCACTAATGGGGAACTTGTTAAGTCCTTACAGGCTCTTCAGCCCTTCCTACATTCGACCCACTGCTTGTTCCAGGGCCACTAGACTATTCCTGAAAGATCTGATGACCCTTTGGCAGCTCAACCTGGTGATTAAATTTACATCAGAAGGAGACAGCTCACATTCCTAGGTACCCACTGGGAAGGGCCCTATACAGTCACCTTGAGTACTCCCACAGCCACCAAGGTTGCTGGAAAGAGCTATTAGATTCATCACTCCCACTTCAAGCTCTCAAGACCAGAGACTCCAGCTAGGAGGATGAAAAGTAAAACTCCAAAGATGCGGGCCCTAAGTCTGTTTATATGAATCCAGATGGTAAACACCTCAAACCTTCATTCTGGTTCTTCATACTGGTGGGGACAGGAACCTAAGTCCCTCACTTTGGGAAACATTTAGGGCTCTGAACTTTGTATTCAGTCTGTAAATTTCCCCTTGAAGCACTCACCATTTTGAATTAATTGTAATTCAATTGTGTATGTACAGAATGTTTCTGACGCCCTCAACCAACATTTAGTCTCCCCACTAGGAACTTGGTTTGCCTGTACAAACAGCCTCACCCCTTAAGCGCATCTGACTGTCTTTACTGGACCTAACCCTGAATTCTGTATCTTAACTCATGTTCTTCCCCAAGTGTACTGGTATTTTGGAGAAGGAGGGAGAAAACATAGGGTTACCCAGCCTAACAAGAAAAAGAGGGACCCAGTCCTAGTTCCTGTCCTTTTGGGATTAAAAGTAGCTAGTTCTGTAGCACTGGGAACCACAGCTCTAGTAACAGGAGGCTAGAATTACCAGACATTAAGCAAATAAATAGATTGTGATCTGGACACACTTAAACAAAATGTTCAGCACCTGGCGGAGTCTCTAAACTCCCTGGCTGAGATGGTCCTTCAGAACTGGTGAGGTCTAGACCTCCTACTTTTAAAACAGGGGGGTCTATGCCTAGCCCTTGGTAAATCTTGTTGTTTTTAATTATTTAAAAAAGTCTTAATCAACTTAGAAAGCACCTAGCTGATAAAAAAAATATGAGAGACATCAACAGGATTGATGTGAAAATTTGTTCTCCACCTCCCCAGGGCTGACCACCCTACTCTCAGCCCTAGTAGGGTCCCTGATTTTGCTGGCCATTACTATTGGCCCCTACATGATAGATTGTTTAATGCCTTATATCCAAAGCCAAGTCCAATCTATTAAATTAATGGTTATACGTTCCCAATATGAGGATGTACAAAATGTAGATGAGGAAGAAGACTTTAAAAACTATGACCAGGAATCAAGGATTTGATTCATGCACTAAAACCAGTGAGGAATGTTGTAGCATGGCATGATTGATGCCATCTTGAGCCCTGCATTTAACTAGTGCCTTGTATTTGACCCAGGAAAATGGAAAATTACTGAGGGTATAAATCCCATGAGAAAAGAAGAATGAGCTGTACCCACAAGAGAAAAATTAACCTTCTCAATGAAAGAAGCAGGATACAGATGTCAACCAAAAATTAATGTAAGATTCTAGCTAAATTGTTTCCAACAGGATGTCTTTTGTGAATCTCTTTTTTAAAAACTCTGTAACTTTCCAGTTGGAGGCAACTTGTTTGGACCCTGAAACAGGGGAGAGGGGGTCTGTATAGGAGTGGTCCTGAGCTCACTTAGTTAAATTTCAAATTTATCAATTTAGCTGCTTGGATTCCTATATTGTTGTTCACAAACCTACCTCAAATTTGAAAAAAATCTGATATATCTAAGTAGTATTGAGTCTTCTATACACATGGTATACTTATCTACCTGTTCTTTCTTTAATGTCTCAAAATAAAGTTGTATATTTTTATGTCTCAACATACAGAAAAAGAACCGACTTCCTTTCACCCAGAAGTTCTTACATGTTTTTTTATTAGTTTTTTTCTGATGAGCTTAGTATTTTTATAATATTGTAAACTATACCATTTTAAAATCTCACTTGCTATTTGTTACTGGTGATGGTACTTAGGAAATACAACCCTAAAATATTTATTGGTATATTCACTGTTAGTAATTTATTTCTGAGAAACTACAGAAAAAGGAGTAGCTCTGAAAAACTGTCATTTCATAAAAGAAATTTATATGCACACTGTGTCTTGTTGTTTTGCCTTGTGGTGCTAGGGACCAAAGACAAGGTCTTGCACATGGCAAGTGCTGTGCCACTGACCTACGCCTCCAGCCCCAGGTATTTATTATTAATAAAGGCATCTGTGTAAGGAAGGGTGCCACACTGCAGCGTTTGGGAGCTGAGAGGCTAATCTGCACACCAAGGCATTATTCACCACCCACCTCTTCCCCTTACCTCTCTATAACTTGTCTTTGCTTCCCTTCCCTCCCCCAAAGCCTCAGGCTCTTTAATCTTCCTGTGCTCAGGAGGCTATGTAAGCTTCACTTAATAGGCCCTTCTTCAAATCTCGTATTTTCTAGCATTTCTATGCATACTTGTGCAATTAAATGTGGATTTTCTTGTTTAGTTTGTCTTCTGTTATCTTCATTTGTAACTCAGCCGAAGCACATGTAAGGGTGAAAGGAAGCCGGTTCTTTTTCTGTATGTTGAGACATAAAAATGAAATAGAGGTGTTTACTGATCTTATATCCAGGAATTATGAATCAAAATACTTACTTTGCACATCCTCTTAGATTTTTCAAAATATGTAATTATTAAATCAAACTAAACTTGCCCTGAAGTGAACTCTATACTTATGTGCTTACTTGGTGAGCTGAAACCTAACATATGGTATAAATTGGCTGAAATACACTAAAAACTTGGAGAACATGTTTAACAAATGATTGGGCTCAACCATTTGCAGTGGCTGAGCCTCAGCCAAACACAGATGGCCAAATGTTTAAATTGCGTTCAAATATGGCAAATACAGAGCAATAAACATCCAGTTTCATCTGAGCTTCACTTCTGTTTTCTGTACATAAATATTTTCGGACCCTGTGCAGAGTGGGTTCTTTGAACTTGTCCTCATTCAAGGGGTTGCCTGATTGTAAAATTACAAGTAAAACCAATTGCCCCCTACAAAACTAGATTTGCTGTAATTGTATTGTTGGGCACAATTTTATTGGCAAATACTGATAGTTTCATTTCTTTTTTTCCAATTTAATATTTCTTATTTATCAGAGAGGGATATAATCATGATTTTCTACTGAAAGGATCACCAATTTTCTCAGTAGTATTGATTCAATAAATCATTATTTCTTCACAGTTAGAAATGCCAGCTCTACAAGGTTTACTAAATTGTCCTTACACATGGTTTACATCTGGACACTTTCCTATTTCACTGACATAGTGTCTTTGCTCTTTTAATAAAGCATGATAATGGTAAGGATAAACTAGTTATCAAAATGCTGCAGAGTAAAGAAAATTAGGTAGTCTTATGGGCTGCTTCACAAATGCCCTGGAAATGTTTATGAAATAACTCTTGTCACAAGGACCACAAAGCTAAATTCTGCCAGACACCAGGTTTCACTCTTTTGAGCTGTGCTGGATAAATACTGTCAATATTGCCCTGAATTCTTTTATTTCTTCCTTCATGATGAGTTTCTATCTTTCTGTAAAAGTGTTCTTCTACATTCAGTTTATCTGACTGCATTTCCAGTTTATCTTAAAGTCAGTATTCTTATATAACTATTTGTTGTGTAAGCTGTGTATGCTCTCCTACTGCTAGCAATCACATCTACTTATCATTTCAGAGCACCTTTTTCTTCCTTGAGTGTATTTGGAGGACTATGCTAGTCTCTCACACAATAAAGGCATTTATTTTTGTCAAAAGGAAGCATTTTTTCTCCCTAAATTTGTCCTTGTCCTGCTTTTGGCCACACACTCTTTTCAGAAAGACAAGGTACTGAAAGGGTTGCTGGCCCAGACTGGACACTGTAGCCAAAAAAGCCTCAGCTGGAATTAGGGAGCTCCTGCCTCCCCCGCCCCTAGAGATTTACCTGTAACCCTATACCCCCACCCTTAGAAACCTGCCTCTGGGTGCCTAAGACCAATGGGCTACCTGTGCATCCCTAATGCCCCTTAGGGTCCACTCCAGACCGAGGCTACTTATGTGCCTCACTCCGAGAGAGAGAGAGAGAGAGAGAGAGAGAGAGAGAGAGAGAGAGAGAGAGAGAGAGAGAGAGAGAGATCGCCGCCCCGGGGTGGAGATGCCACGCCCTGGGGGGGGGGGGCGGTCGGGGGTGTCTCTCCCCGCATTTCCGAAATAAAGGTTACTTATATTTTATACTTCTTATCTTTTCAGCCACCGCCACCAATCCTCCCCCTCTTCCCCTTCACAGATCTATCAGGTACTATATGGGACAATGGTTTGAGGTTCTGGGTTCAACCCACAGTACTTCAAAACAAATAAATACTGTACCGTCGGCCTAATTGAGCATACTGTAAGATTGGGTAGTGTATGCTCAATGGCCATTCATGCAAATTTTGGGGACCAGTACTTGTATGGCTCAAAGCCAAGGAGCCATGGTGCTGAGTGCTTTGAATTGAAGGACACTGGAGGGCCTCAGAAGCAAGGTGTCTCTGAATTTCTCCTGCCATTGTGCCTCCTGCCCCTGTGTCTCTTCTGAAGCACATCACAGAAACTAGATTTCCTCTTCCCTGAAGTGGGTGAACTAGAACACCTCCCTTCCAATGCAAGCCACAAAGTATAGGTTTTTCTATAGGGTCTTTGGGTCTTATTCTTGAGGGTTCCTGTGTCAGGTACAACTTGATGGCATAAACTTGTTAGCTCTTCTCACTAACCTGTCTTGTTATAAGAGCAGTGTGAGGAAAAATACCACATTTTTCCATCCTTACACAAGTTAGGAACACAAGACGTAATGGAGTCTGCAGAAGTGGTTGTTGAAACACACTTATCAGAATTTTGAATGAATTAAACAAGAATAACTGAGTAGAGTAAAATTTAAGAAGATGAGGTTCCTTTTTTCTTGACTTTGCAAATTACAAAGCAGACAGAAATCAAAAGATATTGAAATCATTTTTGTTTTTTTTGGTACCAGGGATCAAACTCACAACCACGAGCTTGCAAGGCAAGCGCTTATGCCGCTGAGCTAAATCCCCAGTCCCAAACCTCCATGTTAATCTCACCTAGTTTCATTGCTCTCTTCTTTCATTGAATAAAAGGTTTTTTGAGGTCTATCTACTCAGGAGAGATATCAAAACAAAAGGTATGAAATTTACTCTTTTGCATAGTTATTTATGCAGCTCCGACCACACTCATTAGCAGGGGTCCTAACTCAGCTCACTTGACTTTAGAGTTTTGGGAGAATGTATGCCCTGACTCTTGCCCTTCCCTCACTGTAATACAGACTTGAGGCCCAGGGAATCTTCTCGCTTAAAACAAAACAAAACAAAAATGAACAACCAAAAGACACAGCAATAGGTCCAATTTTAATGGTGGGAACAAAAAATGCCATCTTTACATCAAAAAATGAGTTTTTAGCCTAAGTTCACTAACAACTGCTTTTAAGAAAAATTAGGGCTAGGTGTGTTGATGACACTTGTAACCCCAACATTTCGAAGGCTGAAACAGAAGGATCACCGGGAGCTTGGTTGCTTCATGAGTTCAAGGCCTGCCTGGACTACTACATAGTGGGGCCCTGTCTCAAACAAAACTAAACAAAAATTGGGCTATGATTGAAGAAACAATTTTCAAATAGAAGCTTGATTTGCAAAGTAAACAGTTTTCTTTACCTGAATGCATACACACAAAGAAAACACACATAGACTCTTGCACTCAAGGAATATTATCACTTGATGCTGCAGGACAGAGAATGTGAGGAGAGATGAGTAGAAAACCATGTGATTTGTCAACCTTTAATAGCAAGCTTGGCACTCACAGGTTTCCTCATATTTTCAGTGATGTCATAGACACACCTTGTGATGCCCGTAAACATTTTAAGTGTTAAATAATAAGCATGTGTCTTAGTTACTTTTCACACTGCTGGGGCAAAATACTCAACAAAAGTTAAAGGAGGGAAGGTTTACTTAGCTCACGGTTTGTAGAGGTTTCAGTCTATCATTGGGTGGCTCCAAGGCAGGGTGGTGAGGCAGAGGGGCAACTGTTCAAGGTAGCAGAAAATACCAAGAGCAACAAGAGAGGAGGAAAGAGCAAGCCTCTTTCCATTCCTTATAATATATGCAGGTTCAAGTCTCTTTCTACTCTTCATATTGTATGCAGGCTACAACCCTAGCCTGCACAACCCTTGTATGCATGCCTGCAATCCCCGCACTAGACCATGAACCAGTCACAAACTCTAGATTCAGTCACGTCTGAAAAGCACCCTGTACCCATGGCATAAGGCTTTGGGGGACATCCAGACACAAATCATAACAACATGAAATTAGTGGTAGTTGGTAAAATGCTTAAGATCAGTGGTCTTCAGCCAAAAGCCTGGAGAAAAAAAATACAATATCACTTTTGCAGAATTAGAGGAAGGAGGGAGGTGGCAGAGTTTCCACTTTGTTTAGAAATATCTACCTCTAGGAGGGCTACTTTTATTTCTATTGATGTCACCTTTACTGTAGAAAATCTTTTCTGGGATTCTGGGGCATTCAAATGAGGAGTCAGAATATCAGACTCAAGGCAGAAGGCTCCACCAAGTTACTCTAAACCCTGAGCACCTGCTCTTGAAAAGTTTCCTGATGATGACCCTCTGAACATAAAAGTTGGGAGCCTTATTCGGAGGCTGAGAAATTTATGGGAAAAACAGAAACGCTAGTCCTTTAGAATTCAAATGCACATTTTTTTAAAAAAAAACAAGTTTGAAATAGGCATATGTATTTAAGGAAGTGGAAAGAGTTGTTATGATGTAGGCATATGGATTTGTGAGCTCCCTTCTGTGTTAGGTCTTTGTGGGAAGCAGTTGGCAGTGAGCCTGCCCTCACCGCATGGGCATGTGTTAGTCAGCAGATTGGTAGATGCAAACACTCTAGAGATGCACACTTGTAGGTTGGCTGCTCTGCTTAGGTGAGATGGAAGAATCACTTTGAGATGTGTGAATAAATTTGTATATATATAATTTATTTTTTTGAAGTACTAGGAATTGAACACAAGGCCTCAGCACTGGGCTATTAACTCCAGCCCTCTTTTTTTTCTTTCAGAGTTAAGCATGGCAGAATGCAACAGGGCTGTCTGCTTGTTGGAAATCCAAAGGGTCCAGTCAGGTTTGGAGGCCTGGATCTCATTGTAGTGCCCCATGCAAGTCCATGCCAGGAGGTCAAACTGTTGTTGGGGGGTTGAAGTGTCTGCACTGGAAGCCAGGAGACAACATCCAAGATGAAGGTAGAGATGGGCTCCTTCAAACAAAGTAAAGGGTAGCTTGCTTTCTTCATTTCCATTTTTATTCTACCCAGGCCACAAACCTATGGACTGGTGCCACCCTCATCCAGGGAGAGGTTTCCATTATCCATATTCAGAACTATGATAAAACAATTTAGTTGTCACATATCCTCAATCCATATTCACACACCCTAGATCCAGCCACCTATGAGTACATGAAGCTTTAGGGGGATATCAAGACGCAAGCCATAACAAGTGAGAGTGAGATCATTTAAATTCAGGGCTAATAAACCCTTTCCTGCCAGCTCTTAGCCACTAAATGATCAGCATACCTCTATACACAAAATTAAGCAAACATTTACAGTAATGAAGGGTACAAAATGAAGGTTGAGCTTTGTTCTGCTTTTAGTTACCTATTAGGTATCTGAAAGCCCAAGGTAAAGAGGCATGATTTATAGCAAAATTGGCTTTTAAAGTCTTAACTGTCCCAGAAGAAAACACAATCCTACTTTTAATGAATAATCAGGTAAGGGCCCAGGGTTCTGCCTCTTCCCCCTTTCTGTGGTGGCCTCTACGTCATAATTGAATCATCGTGGGTTGATCTGTAAGGCTTTGCTTTTTCCTGAAACCTGGGATGATTACAGCTCTGGGAAAGTAGCTGGAGATTTCTAGACATTGTTACAGAGCTAGTCTGGAACTGGGTGTTGTAAAAGCTGGCAATTTGGTGACTCTGCAAGCCCTGAAAATTAGCTATTTTTATATTGGTATCTTCTTGAAGGGGGATAAGCTAGATTAGGTAAGTTTAGGGCTAATAAATCTTGCCATACAGACACATCAAGATCATTACTGGAAGCCAGTATTACCCTGGTCACACAACAAGGGAAGGACCCAACTAAAAAGAAAATCTACAGGCCAATATTCCTAATGAGCATGGATGTAAAATTCTTCAATAAGATCCTCACAAACAGAATGTAGCAAATTATCAAGAAGGTTATATGCCATGATGAAGTAGGATTCATCTCAAGGATGCAGGAATAATTCAACATATGCAAATCAATAAATGTAATATATCACATTAATAATGCCAAGGAAAAATATAATCATCACAATAGATACAAAAAAGCATTAGACAAAATCCAACATCCATTTATAAAACCTTGCAAAAAACTGGAAGAGATGGTCTTCATCACAATTTGATAAACCCATCTGTGACAAACCAACAGCCAACATCTTACTAAATGGACAAAAATTTAAATCTTTCACTCTAATTCAGGAGCAAGACAAGGATGTCCAATATCATCTCTTTTATTCAATATAGTTTTGGGAACATAGGCCAGAGCAATTAGATATGAGAAATAAATAAAAGGAATAAAGATAGAAAAGAGAGAAGTTAAATTATCTTCATTTGAAAACGACGTGATACTCTACACAGAAGATCTCAAAAGTTCCAAGAAAAGACTTCTGGATTTGATAACCAGATTCAGTTGAGTGCCTGAATATGAAGTTAACCCTCTAAAATCAATAGCATTCTTGTACACAAACTCACTGAGAGAGAAATTAGGGAAAAATACTGTTCATAATAGCATTTAAAAATGAAATTCTTAGGAATCAGTCTAACAAAGGAAGTAAAAGATCTTCACATTTAAAACAATGGTACTC